>NW_025814053.1:3777083-4079166 GCF_018902025.1 Drosophila willistoni | reverse complement strand
AGCCAAAATTTATGACTATATTAAAGAGTTTTTCATTCTTTTTGCTAGCATAATTTTTGAATAGTTTCTCGGCCCACCCCTCCTGCCGTATCAAAAGTGCCTGTCGACGTCCACTTGAACCATTGAACGATCCCATTTCGCTTTGCGCCTTTTTTTGTTCTCTTGTGGGCGTGGCTGAAGCATCTTTAAACGAAAACTACTTCAAATTGAGCTTAAAAACTTGCCTTTCCATAGGACACCAGAATGGGACAAAGTTGCTGATGTTGCACATTACAATTGCGACTCTCCGGGTGGGCGTTGGTTGAGTGGGCATGGTTTTAAATTGTGCTGCTGTTGTGTTTACTCCTTGTGTGTGCGTGCGTGCGTGTGTGTGTGTGGCCAACTATTTAAATGTTGTTTTAAGCTTTATTGTTGGCCGGGAGGAGACTGGCAAGACGAGTACCTACCGAGAGTTTGTCCAGCATGTTGCTGATTTCCTTTTGCAGGATGTGTCAAAGGATATGCTTGGCCATGGATAAAAGGGAGTGTCAAAAGTGGTTGGAGATGATGATGTTGTTGTTGCTGTTGTTGGCTTTGTTTGTGTGTCTCTCACACACACGTCTCTCTGTTGCGTGTTGTGTGTTGTTGCTGCTGCTGCTGCTGCGTAACTTCTGTTGATTGCCGCAATGATACTTGACGGTCGCTTGACAGCAACAGCAGCTACCTTGCATCCACACCTCCTCCTCGCCTCCTCTCCTCTTACGCTTTTTGCCCAAATAGTAGCTTGCATGCTCACACTTCATTTGCCATTTTGAAGAGCGCCGATAATGCACGTGCACATACAACTACAACTACAACAACAACAGCAACAAGCACGGCAGCAACTTTGTTACTTTGTTGTATTAAGGACACGCCATCCTGCCTAGGCGCAGTGTTTATGCCTTTCTTTCAGTGTCTGTGTGTGTGAGGCTTAGTCAACTCCAAGCAAAGAGTTAGTTTATGGCCAGCTGCTGCTGCAGCGCAACAGAGGCAGAGACTGAGCTCATCGTTGCTGTTGCTGCTGTGTTGCCGTTGTCGTCTCAAGTTCTTATGGTGAAGTGCACTCTTTATGTTAATAGTTGACACTAATTAGGTATGTTTGCACAACAAAGCGCTACACACACACACACTATTAATGTTAATGTGAATATGTGAGAGTCTGAGCCACAACTTCAGCCCTCTGAGCCTTAGTAAATGTACAAAAAAAAAAAACAGCACCAGCAACACAAAAGCCTTTTGTTAGTGGCGCCTTTATGGCCCAGGCTTTAGCCAACCCACATACAGTTGTCTCTGGCTAAAAGTTATCAAAATACTTGAAATTTCATTTCATTCAATTGCAAAACATTTTCAAAATAAAATATTTATATTTCAATATACACATTTAGTTCCTTTTTGTTTTTCAACAATACTTTAAATATTTATTTTATATTTATTTAATTGGTAAACAATCGAAGTAAAGAACAAATAGAATGCAAAAGTAAACGAACAATATTATACATTTTCATATTTTCATAACCGAAAACAGAAAATAGAAAAGGAAAACGTTTGGCTCATTGCTTTGTATATTTCAGCAAATGTTTGAATTGAACATTTTATTGACATTTCAATGGATTGTAAAATAAAGTAACTTTTTTTTTTTTTAGCTTTCCATATTTGCTCTTTCTTATAAGAGAAAAAATAGTAACTTTTAAGGAAATGAAAATCTTTTGAAATGTTATCTGAAATTTAAATATTTAGTTTAACTCAATTTTTTTTAAAAAATACTCATTTAAGACTTTAAGCAAAACTTAATTTTGTCTCTTAATGAAATGTTTAAACTTGGCTTCTTTTATTGCTGCTGTTTAATGGTTTTATCTTTAATGTATATGTATTTAATATCATTCAAGTTTAATTCATTACATATTCATAGTTGATTCATTTCATGTAATATTTGCTGTAGCTCAACTCTTTACAGATGATTCACATCCTTGTTGCTGTTGTTCCACATAATATTACACAACTATTACTTAATCATTTTAACCTGTTTAAGCGGCTTAATGTGTGTGTGTGTGTGTGTGTGTGTGTGTGAGTGTGTTTGTGTCTCTCACCCCTTTTTACACACTTTTCTTACTTGCATGTCTCTGTCTCCTCATCTGTTGCCCTCAAGTAGCACACGACGAGCATCTTAAAAGTCACTCGAAACTTTGCTGCTTGTTGCCTTCCTTTACATCCTTTACCCCCACCTTACCCTTCGCCTCACTCTACCTCTATTTGTAGTAGTATTTGTAGTTGTTTTACAAAGTGTAAAACTAGCCGTGGCTTTGTGACAGCTGCTGCTGCTGTTGCTATTGTTGTTGTTGTTGTTGTTGTGCTTGTTGTGGATGTTGCTTCTGTTGCTTCTCCATTGTCTAGAAAATTTCATATTGCTTCCGACTCCGACTCCAAAAAAGAACCCATTTCCATTTCGAAGCGCCCAATGGCTCCTCCAACCTAGCCCATCCCATCCCATAATTCTCTCTCTGTCTCTCTCCCGTACAGCCTAATGTGTTCGCCCACCAATCATGCATCCGTTTTTGTTGCTTTTAATGAAATTTTAATTTGCTGCGGATATGCGCAGTCAGTGTGTTTGCGAACTTCGACAGACGCCGCCGCTGCCATTGCCGTCGTCGACGTTCCGTCTCAGCAACAGCATCATGTAGGGAACATGGAGTTTTTGGGAGTGCTACAGGCAGCCACCAGGGCATCCATAGTTCAGACATCTGGCCAGCAAATAGCACCTTCTGCGCACTATGCGCCAGCCCCACACACACACATACACACAATTACTTAGACTTATGTATGATTTATGTCTATGGCTCGTTCTTGGTATTATAAATACACTGAGCCAAATTAACTGAGTTAGAATCAACATAATAAAACTAAGTCATTTTTTTTAAAGAGATAGTTAAAAACAACTGAAATTACTCCTTTGGCTTATTGTTAGTGTATCTTAACGTCACTTAGTTTTGTTGCTTTGCATACGGATTCCCAAGAAATCCTTAAATTTTTCCTAAAAAATACCCAGGGAATTGTAGATTAAGAATAATGGAGGATATTTATATGGCCATATTCTGGTCTAGGCAGAGAGAAAAACTGTGCACTAAAAAAATAAAATTTTGTCAACTCCAATGGCAAGCAAAAATTGCGAAATTAATTTTTTGTTTCATATTAATCATCTTACTTAAATGATTAATTGTCCATGAATGAAATAAATGACTTCCGCTTAAATTTATACTAAACAGAGGCGTGAATAATTATATTTAAAATGGCAATTGAGATATGACAATTATTACGGGTCATAATCTAAATACAATAACCAACAAATGACTGAAATAAATGCTTTAAGGAATAAAATACATATCAAAACACAAAGTATTCGAATCAATATTGAATGTATTTGATTTGTATTCACTTCTATAAAATGTATATTTATTGCAAAAGGGAGAGAATGAATGAAATAGTGTTACTTATTATTTCAAGTCTCTTGGAATGTTTTCCTTCGAGTCCTTCCTTTTTAATATTGGTAACTCTCTGTGTCGAAAGAGAAGAGCAAAACTAACAGGTTATATTGTCATTATCTCTTTGATAACTCTTTTTTTATTAACTTGTTCTCAAATAAAAAAAGTCATATGATTTGAAGTTATTCTTTTAATCTTACTCACATAAGTATAGCTATATTCATTTAGTTTTGTACTCTTGCTCGAAGTTATTCATGTGTGCGAACCTCTAAAACTATAGATACTTATGAATTCAAAAACTGAAGAAATAAACGAAAAACTTCTTGAGCTGAATTAAGGCAATGTCAGGGCATTTCTAATAATTTACCTTAATCGTTATCATATACTTATATTCGTTTTGTTTTTTATTTTTACTTTAATTGGTCGAAGATATTCGAGTGTATTCAGTACGTCTAAAACTTACGAGGCAAGAAAAGAGAAAATTGTGATGAGGAATTAAGGCAATGTTATTTTTTAGAATTGACCTAGTCATTTTTCACAGTGTATGCATCACATATAACGTTGCTGTTTCATTGTATTTACCATGCACCAGGGCACTCGGACTCGACGAGTTCTCTGTGCCCCGTTGAATGTGCGGCGAGTAGCTCTCATATACGACATACTCTTAATACATACCAACTCTATATACCCATCCATCTATTTAATCATAGATTTGTGTATATGTGCATATAAACCGATCTGTTTCGCCCACAATGGACGAAACGCTTGTCGATGTTTAGCCTAATTTGTAGCGCTGCCATCGGAGAATGGAACACGGTGTGAATAGAATGGGTTGAATGGGGTCCCTACGATTGCAACGATGGGCCAAGAAGTTCTTTTGCTATTTGGCAGCGCATTTCTTCATTTCTTTTTCGCTTTGATGTGTGCTTCAGTGTTGATTGATGGGTCGAGCAAACTTTGATTGAAAGCTTATGAGAAGCGTGAGAGAAAAAGGGGGTGAGGATTTGAGGTTTTCGGAATGGTAAATCATTGAGGAAATTGAATTTTGAAACTTTCCACTGGTCTTTTGGCCAAAATGTGCGAATTCGTGAATGAGAAATTTCATTTCGTGAGATTTTCCACAAAAATTTAATCACAATTTTGTTTGCTTTGTCAAACAAAATTTAGTTTGGTTATGTCCTTAAATATGAATATTTTATAGTGAGTCAGCAGAAGCAAGAATACTTTTTGCCATGTAATGCCAAAATGGCAAATGAAATACATAAACAATTTATAAAAAACGTGAATTATCACAAAAACGTAAAAATGATAAGGCAAAAAAAAAAACAAAAATAGAATAAATAAAAATATACCGAAACAGAAGGACAAAATGCCGCCATCAGTCAACCACAAGTCGTGACAGCCTGACAAGGATAGGTAAGATGAGCTGCAGGAATGGAAATGGGAATGAGAATGGCAATGGAAATATCCATGGTATATGGCTCTGACTGCTAGCGATTTGTATAAAGTTGCTTGCTTCTTCTTTTTCTATGCATACCCTGTACCAGTAAAAAAATATCCAGAAGAGTATTGACTGATTGACTGACTTAGTTACCGAAATAGTGACAATTCAAGTAGTTGAATGCAACATCAAGTACTTCGGTTTACTTTGGAGTATAAAATAGATTCGTCGTAAAAGCTTAACATTGGATGCCAATCATTTTGAAATAATATTCAATGAATATTCAAATTCAAATACAATCCTTAAGTTGATTGTGTAGCAGGGAACTTTCCTTCCCTATTTTCTTTTCTGTCCTGTTGTAAATTATTTTAAACTTGTCATTTTTTTGACCATATAATGGCCGAATGGTGATCATGGACCTTTCCCATAATATTCGGACAAAGATCATGGTTAGGATCTGAGAGATGTACCATAAAAAGGAACTCTTCAGGCAGAAAAAGGATCACACTTGGATGACTTTTGAATTTAGTCTTCAAATTCATCTTGTCCCCAGGCTGTTTAAAACACAGTTTTTGATTAAGTTGAAAACTATTTATAGCGACTGTATCCCTCTTTGTCTAGGACCAAAAAAAAGTACTATAGAGACTAGAGGATATCTAAAATTCGTTACTTTTAATGGTATTCATTGCGGCATTACCTTTTTTTTTTGTTGTTTTGGTGTTTTTTTTTTGGCGAGGGCGTTACAAGACAATAATTGTGGCTTGGAGCATGATGTCGTAGAACTCGAGCGTCTCAAGTGTCGCAAATAAATGTGATTACAATGCCTGGCTCGAGGGGTGGGTTCGCTCGCCAAATTGGGTAAGGGAAAAACCACCAGCAAAATTCCAACTGAACTGAAATGGCAACTAAACCTGGCAGTGATTTGTCACTTTGATGCCTGCTGCCCCTCACCCAATTCTCGTGGCCATAAATAACATCTGCACTTGGAGATGCCTCAAGTATAAGGTAAATCAAGTGTTTTACTGTATCTCTGTGTATATCTAGATAAACATACAATTGGTAGTTGGGCAAAAACGACTTTCGCATGCTCTCTAGTATTTTGAATGCTTTTGTAAAAATCTAAAATGCAATTAGTTTCACGAAAATTCTTAGATTCTTTCTTTTTCAGCTCACTCGTTGGCAAACAAACAAACAGAATAAACAGAATATAATGCAAATTTCTCTTGTCTGTTTTTGGGCCTTAACTTCATCATGGCTATCAGTTCATTATGACCGCTTCGCATGCCAGAAATAACTTCTTTTCTTCTTTCGTTTTGGCCCCTGCGGCTGAAATATAACTGTTCATAAATTTCATACTCGCGCCCATGAAATCTGGTAATATAAAAATTGTCCATTATCTGCTTTTCTTATTCTCTCTTATTTTATTCTTGATGTTCCTTTTTAGTGAATGGGATGAGTTGTTGGCTCCCTCTCTCTTTTTGGGGGGTGGCATTCAGAATGATGTCTGCTTAATAGAACAAATATTGAAAGAAGCATCGCCAGCCGCCAGCCGCCTGCCGCCCCCTTTAACGCGAAGCCAACAGTGGACATTGTAGACCATCAGCAGAGCATGATGGGTTTTTCATCCCTCCCACATGGTCCCCATTCCATTTAATTCATTCTTGGCTCGGTATCGGGCCAGTTTCTCTACATACATACATACATACATACATATGAATGTACGTATCGGTTAATGGGCATTTCATAGACCATTGACCACTGGCCAAACGGTAGCCAAACAGCTGATTAATTGGATTTCATTCCACTGCCAGTGATGGTCACGTTCCATCGGTCGCATCTACTATACATATACATATATATTCTGTTGCTGTTGCCCCTTACTCACTTGCATGCGTATTTAATACGTTTATTAATTACATTCTCCGGGGCTTGGAAAAATGTTTTGCAAGAGGTTCAACAATGTGTAAGTAATTCTCAGTCCAGCGAAACACAAAGTGAGCGAGAGAGTGTGTGTGTGTGAGTGAGAAGGAAAAAACTTGGTGACAATTTGAGTTTTGGCCATCTCGTTCACTCTTCTTACGCATTTGCGCCAATTAATTTGTTAAATAAACGCATTTGTTCATCGTCCAGCGCGTTAATTATCCTTCGGTTCTCTGAGTATGTGTACCTACGGACACATTCATATTAGTTACGACGGCAACATAATTGCATAACAGTATAACCGCGTCCACATTACACCCAACTGTCAATAACCAAAACTGCCCATATAACCATAATACACTGGCCAACAAAATACTAGATTATTGTGCCAATTGAAGAGATGCTCAGCCAGTTGCAGCAGCGTAAAGTAAATCATACTTTTGTCAATAAAATTTAACTTCTTAAAAACTATAATAAGACTTACCGAAAATTAAAGTCTCAGATAGTTCTTGAAACGTTCCCTAATCAACTAGAATCTAACCTCAAAGCTCAGCCAGCTGCTGCTTTAATCATCTACTGTAGTTGTTTGTAATTGTAGCTCGACATCTTTAAACTTTAAGCGAGGTTAGATATATCCTACACTGAAAGTATATCGCCCGATTTTAAGCAACTATAAAGGTCAGGCAGTTGCCGCGTGAAATGGCTACCCACAACTGCCCACAATTATGATGCACTGAAACAATTTTGCCAATATACTTGACAATATCATAAGAAAATGTCAATTTCGTTCAGCCATTTGACAATAAATTTGTATTAGATATTGCTAACTAATTAGCCCAATATCTTGCAATATCTTGTTGTCTAGTGTTATCAGTGTTATTTCGTCGCCTGTAAATTGATTGGCCATTGTACTACTGTACTGTATAAGGCCGCCACTGCTGATGCTGAATCCTGGCCACTGGTTGCCCAGTTTTTCCTCCCGGCTACTTCCTTTTAATTGAATTCCATTTCTCCGCTTTTTTTCCATAAATCAATTTTAATTGTAGGCAATTATGGACAACAAAAAAAAAAAATAAAATACATTTATGAAAGAAAATCTTTCGTTCCAATTTCGTTTGGCATCATTAATTGTATTGCCTTCTTTTTTTATATTTTTATCATAATCGCTTTTGGTATATTAATTTTTGTTCGTTGAAATCTTGTACAAATCCAATTGCAAAAAATTATCTGATAACAGGGTTAATGGGTAAACAGATGGTTGGACATTGAATTCGAATCAATTTCTACAAATGTGAAATGATTTTTGTTTTAATATTTAAATTGAATATAAAGTTTCCATAAAAGTCAACTACCATGGATTCATTAAGGGTCGTTTTTGCAAAATATTGTAAAAGAAAACATAATTTTAAAATGTTTGATCAGTTAAGATCATTTATTCATATTATGCAAATGACTTATGACTTAAAACTAGGACAATAGTCACTTAAAACTAATTTAAAGGTAAACAAGATATAAGATTTTTTATCAGGCAATGATCATTACTAGCAAAAAGCTAAAACATATGAAATTGTGAAGCGAGTGGAACATAAAATAGGAAACTTAGCAAGTCATAAGAAATCATTGATATCATAAATATCATGCACACCTTGCCCTGCAATTGTCCTTGATGAAAGTTGTGAAAAGTTTGTCTATGTTAGCTCTAGAAGAGCACGAATGCCAAAGTAGAACTCTTTCCAAAGTGTATGTCAAATAAATATATATTTTAAGCATGGTGGGATCTAGATAATATTTTTAGGGGGTGTCTCAATAAAAAAATTATATTTTCGTCTTGAAAAAGTCTGTAATTTTGGAGAGTTGCATTTCGTCACTTTTAGGATGTATAAAAATAGCGTAAAAATAACCCTAAAAATTCACCACAATTTTAAAAATCCCGAAAAGTCTTTTATTTTTTCAAAATAATATCAAGTTCTAGCTAAGAGAGATCTGCGACTGTTTTATTGAAAATTTGCAGCGAAAAAAAAGATGAAATGTTCCATGTTCATATCGTATGGATCGGAATTTTAGAATTAAAACAGCTAAAATGAACTCCTGTTGATCATTCTGCTCGAACCGATTAAGACCTATTGAGGTAACTGTCAGAAAAGGCGGCGTTCATTAATAGATTTTTATGCAATTTTTACTTCTACAAATTGAAAATCTTGAAAATGCTTGAATTAAGGTATTTAAATTTATATGTGAAAACTGATAACAGCATAACTTTTCGTTCATGTATGCCTTTCCCTTCACTAAGGTGAGATTTGGTGAGCAATTTTTGAAAGAAATTACTCCTCTCTTTAATACTCACACAATCAACAGGCGTCGCGACGTCAATTGCAAAATATTACCCAAATTTTTAAATTGTTTTTAGCATACTTTTAGGGGCTACAATTATTTTCAGTTTCTCTTTGAAAAATAAATATGCCTGGAAATGCTGAAAGAGAGTAGTTAGACAATTTTGGATTGAATATCTGCCTTAAGTTTGTTATATATGTATGTATATTCCGTCTTTATTATAGCCAGAATATAAATTGAGAATATGAATACAAGTGATAGAGTGAAATACTTGTAACTTTTGCCCCCTGACCATTCATTAAGCTCAATGACCACTTGCCGGGTGTTTCAGTTACCCACTTAAGTACACACTCGCACAGACATACAAAGTTATATAAACCGTGCCCCTCTTGTAATGAACCCCCTAGCCCATTTGTGTTGTGACTCTTCAGCCTTCAAGTTTTATTTGTTGTTCATATTTTTCGGTGGCATTGCCAACGCAGTTTTTATTCCATTTGTCCAATTTCTTCTTCATTTCCTTTTCATTTTCGGTTCCCTTCCGTTTTTATACAGTTTGCCCTTTTTCTCTTCTTATTTTTCATCATCTTGGTTATTTTGTCGGTTTGTTTCTAACTCATAACCGGTGGTTGGGGGCTATTGGGTGGGTGGGTATGGATTGGTGGCGGGGGCGAAAGGAAGAAAAAGTGTACAAATGGCCAACTTTATGGCCTGACCATTTCAATTTCATGCAGCTTGACCACATTTACAAAATGCTCAGCCGTTAAGTGACCGAACCATCATACCCAACCCCCAACTGAACACCCCTTTCTCTTACCTTCTCTTTCATACATCTGCTGCTTGCCATTACCATACTGAAGAGAAAAACCCTTGGAATACTTGAGCTCTCGAACGGTTTTGCTTTTATACTTTCTCAATTTCTCCACAAGACACTTCAACACTTTTTTTTTCTTCTTCTTTTTCTGGACTTATAGTTTTTTCTCGCTCCTGCTCTCTCTTTCTCTCTCGATCCTTGTTCAAAATGTTGAGTATCATTGACCTTTAGCAAGAGTAAGGAAAAGTAAGGGGTGGTGATATGGGCGGGGTTAGAGGTTCAATAGGCGCAACAGTTGCCCGAAAAATTACCTTTTGAATATATAAACAACGAGCAACGAGGCAAGAGTTCAAAAGAGGTGTGGCAAAACGGTGGTTGGGGAGTTGGGGAGGAGGGAGGGCACAAAGTGTGAAAATAATGAGCAGGCATGCTAAACACAAAGGCAACGCAGGTAAGGTGGGGATGGGGTTAAAGAGGAAGGGGACGGCAGTTTAACACAAACACAGAAAATGAAACGCGAAATGCAACCGAAATCCCTGGAAAGTCATTTTCAAAAAACTCTCTGCCAGTGTGTGTGTGTGTGTGTGCGTATGTGTATGTGCTTGTGAGTGTGATCCATCATTCAGTTGCTAAACAAACAACGACCAAACCTGAGCAACATTCACGTTAATTTTTGTGGACCTCTCACCGCACCGCACCGCATCGCATCGCGTGGTTGCTCTAGCTCACTCGCTCTGGTACTCGTTCCTTGGTTTTGAAAATAAAAATTAATATATGCCGCAACACGTTCCAACTTCTCGGCTAAAGTAAAGAGTGAACGCAATGTTAGATAAAGGGTTGTGCGGAGAGTGAGCGCGAGCGAGAGAGCGAAAGAGGTGGAGAACGGAAAAGTTATTGTTGATTTTAAGCCAAAGCAAAATCAGAAAAGTTGAAAATAGTTTCCATTGAAAAATCACACAGTGCTCGTGCTCGTGCTTTCTGTGAGCGTAGAGTATGGAGCAAGTTGGTCCAGCTTCAGTTCCATCTCCAGCTGCGTTTAATTGGGTGCGAGGCCTTAAATGTTTCCCTCAATCCTGGTTAATGAACCGCAGTGCCAACTATCGAATTGTTTTTCCCTAAAACTCTCTGCCTGCTGCCCCTCAACTCCCTGCCCCTGCCATGCTCAACACATCGTTTCTCTAATTAGATATAGTAGTATAAAAGTTGTAGAAGTGTAAGAGGTTAATTTGATTTGTATTCCTGCCACTTGGTAAAATTGCAGACTGCATTAAGCTCAGGATGCCAGGCCCCCCTCTCTCCCTCTCTCATTCCAACACACTTCATTGCACTACACTTGCACTTCACTCCAATTCCACTCTTCACTCTTTCTGCCCAGACAGAAGACACGAGCAAGACAAAGCTGTAAACAATGCGCAAACAACTCCTCAAGGAGTGTCGCTCGGAATGAGCTGTAAAAATTGCACAAGAAAAAGGGATATTTAGACGCGGCTTACCAGAAAGCTCAGCCAAGGAAAACAAGATAACATGCCAACAGCTAAGGACTACTACGGACTACAGACTAGAACGTAAGAAAGGAAGGAGCCTTTCAAGACTGTGACTAGACACAGTCGGCATATATACTTATACTTGTATAAGTATAAAGATATAGTACAAGCGTTCAGACAATGTGTAAACTATGCATAGAGCCACTGCCAGTTGATATTTCCCTTCAACTGTCAACTTTGCATAACTCTCTCAAGTCGCAAAGATAAAGCTAAAGTAGATTCAACCAACCAACCAGCACACAGAAATAAAGTCAACGTCAAAGAAAGTTCATCTTAAGTGTGAAAGCGGTAAATAATGAAAGTTTTATTTCATGCAAAACGATCTAAATATAAACATACATATATATATAAGAAGCATCTTTGAAAACAATGCCACTTGTTTATAATCAGAATGGGATACTTTAGTAAGAACCATTAATCGTAACTGAGATAGTAAAATGTTATAATTCCTTAAGACAACGCAGTAGCTTGTTAGTAATACCAATTTAAAACATCTTAACGTGAGCTTTAAATCGAAAATCAGTTGATGAAAACAAAAACCGGGTAGGCATATTATACAAATATTAAATTTATAAGTAAAATAATTGATTTTATTTGCAGGAACCGTAATTGTTAAAGCTTTCAACGAATATTTTTATTTTTAAAATCAAATACTAATTATTGTTTTTAATTTTTATTTTATTAATCAAATATTATAATTATTTTATCTTAGGGATTACCAAGATCAAGACGATTTTAAGTATTGTAAAGTTTGCCTACGTTTTTTGAGCTTTATTAAGCTATAATTCACAACCAGTTCTAGCATTATATAAGTGAGTCTTTCAATTTCAATGAAAAGTCTTACGGTAATACACTTCATAGGTTCTTCTTCTTCTATTCTCTGAAAAGTTACATCGAGCGGCTAAAAAGTATAATGGAAATATTTTGTAAATTGTATAAGCTTCAAAATTTTATATTATATGAAGTTGCTAGATATTTAAGTTCTAGAATAGCACTAAAGAGAAACAAGGGTACAATTTTATTTAACGTAACTGCTTCGATATCATATCATTTGTTTTGAATGTATCTCAAAAACGGTGCTTAACAGATTTGTAGATTGTAGAGACGTCTTTTACTCGGAGATTCACTTTTGGTATAAACTATTGTAATAGTTTTAAGATAATACAAAAAAAAAAACAGCGAGAATAAAAATCTTAGGCCGTATATGGAATTCTCAAATATAAATGTCAATTGATTAGGTCTAACTCAAAAACTTTTGTTTACTTATCTTAACATTCTTATCCAAATATCAAACACTTTAACTGATTATTCAATCAGTTTTCGAACAACTTGATTTTGTTTGGTTCTTTGAGAGAGATTTTATCCAGAAATCTGCCTTCTGCAATGAATTGCATTCGATTTTCAAAGCATATACATACATATAAATATACAGTAGAATCCGGCTAAAATGATGCTCAAGAGACCGACAATTTTTGTCGTTATATCCGGAAGACGTACTAACTGAAGGCCCTTTTATATAAGTTTGTATTGGGACCAACCAATCACTCATCGAACTTTAGTTGCTTTAACCGGACAGACGTTGTAAGCGGAGTCGTTATAACCGGATTCTACTGTATATTTTTTTATATGCAAGGACATGCTGTAACCCAGTCTCCTTCTGAGACTCTCGGTGTCTCATATCCAATACCAATCCGAAACCCTATTACTGTCCTAGTCCTTGTCCAAGTTTATTTTTGTTTGTTTGCCAACTGTCTGCCCAGGCTGGGCAATAAAATAAGTGAACAAAATGAAATGGCTGCAGACATTGGGGCCGGGCATCTTGGCGGAATTGTTGTTCCACCTGCAAAACGGCCAAGATATTGTGTATGTACATAAATATATGTATCTATATATTTATATATATTATATATGGAGCTAGTTGCGCTTGGCTGGTTATGGCAATCCAACTTGCCTCTTCCTTTTTGTATTTCTGGTTGCGTGGGTGCATTCTTTTGGCTGTCGCAAATAGTAAAAATATTTACCAATCGATGTCGATGCTGAGTCAACTCGGGCAACCCGGACACCCGAATCTTATGTGCCGCCCATTCATTGCAAAAGCATAACCCAAACTCAACTCTTGCCTGCTCCTGCTAACGAGTGGCCTTTGAGGCGGCACGTTCGTGTTTAGACTCTTAACACATTTCGTTTTTCTTTTTGCTCCAGCCTTTGCCTTTGCTGCGTAGACTGCTTAGACTTGAAGTGCAATCAGCAGGCAGGCAAGCGGACCAACGGGCGGGCGGATAGATGAAGAGATAGATGGACGGACTAACGGACGGAAGGACAGACGGACAGACGGTCTATGCGCCACGTACAACAACGTTGTCTCGCCCAGACAGTTTGCAAACATCGATGTTAGCAGCCAACGCCTTGCCTTGCCTTTCCTTTGCTTTGGCTTTATTGTTTCGCTTTCGCTCGGTCCAAAAGCTTTCACTGTCCGGTCCGGTCCCATGTCCCTCTCTCTTGGTCTATTGTCCGTTTTGTCCGGTCTTAAAGATAAAAACTAGTGGATCAGCAGCACTTAATTACATGAAACGAAAACTGTTAACATTCAAGACATGTTAAGGGTTGGATCCCAGGACCCTCTTAAGTGGTTGCCCCATTGTTCTCTATTGCTGAGGTCGGTGGGGTTCGGCAGCATGTGACATGATAATCATCGTGAGGCATCTTCAGTCAGTGTATCAAAGTAAACGTCAAACTGAAGGACGTTCCGGACTGTTAATTGACCTAATTGTTGTATAAGTGCGACTCCTCTCCTTTCCATGTTTTCCCCACAGTCTCAATGTGTGTTTGTGTGAGTGTGTGTGTGGCGGGCATAAATACTGCAAAACAGCGGGGCGTAACCCAACATTGTGACCCAAAAAAAGAAGAAGGAAAGAAGCCTTCTCCTCCTTCTCCTCCTTCTCCTTTACCATTCTCAATCTCTCATGCGTCTCGCTGTTGTATGAGTTGTATAATCTGATGCGATTTTGCGATTTGTAAAGCGAACAAACAATGGAGCGGCAGCTATATAACGATATGTGGATATATGTGGATGGAAGGAGTACTAGCCAGAGCCGCTTTTAAAAATGCAACAGCTATACAACAGCAGCAGCCCCCTGGCCATAAAAGGAGCTAAAGTACAAATCGTTGTCACATGTGAGCCGCATTTTTATGGCCGCCGGCTTGGGAATGTTTTTTTTTTTTTTGAGTCAAGTCGCATGAAGAATTTATTGTAGCTCACTGGAAATGGTCAAAACGGGCCCAGACATTTGGGCATGGTGCCTGGTTGCCAGCCAACCGACCGAAAACCAACCAACCAACCGGCCCACCAACCTCCTCTGCTCCTGCTCCCATTCAAATGTGCAACAGGTCAACTCTCCATTTCCATTACCATTATCATTTTGTTGCTGCAAAATGCAACTGCAACTGCTGCAACAACTTGGACTTTAGCTCCATCTTTAGGCGCTGCAATTTTTATTGCTTTCACAAGAATTGTTCGCCCTTAAAAGGCGAGCGAAAAAGGCAAAAGATGATTCAATTGATTGATTGATTGATTGATTGCTGGCCAGATAAAAAATGAAACGTAGCGGGTGAAAGACTTTAATACAGAGGGCTATCCTAAGATTATATGGAATCCAATTTGTTTTTTATGTCATATCAATTTCGATTTTAATTTATTAACAAACAAAACTATGCACTTAAAATTGTTAAACTAAAATTCCATTAATATGCAAAAAACTTGGATTCCTCTTTTGTTTCTCAAAAAATTCGTACAAGCATTCCTTCGTTAATAATTATTAAAGTTCCTAGGGAAATTCCTTTATGAATTCCATTTCTTTAGAAATTCTTTTCTTTTTGCTTCATTAATAAAAAAACCAGAGGGCCGGGGCTAACTTCGACCGCGTCAAAGTTTGTATACCCTTGCAACATTTTTGGTAACTCTTTCCTTACATAAAGCCATCAAAGTGGAAAAACGTTTTATCTAAAAAGGATAATGTTTGCGAAAGAACGGCCAACAGTCGTAGCATAGGAAATAACGAAGTTATTGGACAAAGTCACAGTTTTCCACCGATCGTTCCTATGGGAGCTATATGATATAGTAACCCGATATTTATCGAATTCGGCATAGTCACTTATATGTGTAATAAAGTCACCAATACGACAATAGCTCAGAAAATAACGAAGTTATTAAGAAAAGTCACTGTTCGTGACTTTGCTGTTTGTATGGGAGCTATATGATATAGTGGTCCGATCCGGCTGAATCCGAGATATACAACGCCTGCAGTATATACAAGCCTACACACAAGCCTAAATTTCAGCTCTGTAGCTCTTACGGTCTAGGAGGAGTTTGCGTTGATCCAGACGGACGGACGGACGCACGGACGGACGGACGGACATGGCTATTTGAACTCGTCTCGTCGTGCTGATCAAGAATATATATACTTTATATGGTCGGAGATGCATCCTTCGATGCGTTGCACACTTTTGACCAAAATTAATATACCCTTTTTGCAAGGGTATAAAAATAACGAAACGGGATTTCGCTTGATTGCTCAATCAAAAGAATTTTGGAAAATTCCATCTCATTTCGATATAGACAAACAAACCAAAAGATAAACTCTAATATTGACATTTAACTATGATTCTTAACTAGTTTTACAGCTGAAGATATGAAAGGGCTTTTGCACTTTTAAAGATAGGAAAGTTGGCTCTCAGATAAAACTTGGCGCTTTCTTAAATACGGACTAACTGCTCACCTGCTTAACTTCTTTGTAAGATTGACCTCAAGTAAGCTTAGGTTTGTTTTATTTTTATGAAATTGAAATCGAAATAATAAGAAGAATTGACTAATGTAATATATAAACTTTAGTTACTACTAGTGATGCGACTAAAAAGCATTAATAGCTTATTCAATCATATGATTCATCGAAGGATCGCGATTATTATGAAAACTAATCGATTAATCAAAGATGTTTTTAGAATTTGTCCAATTTTTAATATTTTAAAATTTATCCGAATTTAAAGGAAAGCAATTAGAAAAAAACGTTTAATATGAATTAAAAAAGTCTAGCATGGACAAGTAGTCCCTAATGAGAAAAAATATCGACAAGCTAAAACATTTTGAGAATTATCAATAGACCTTTACACGATTACAAGAGTTGAATGGTTTTCCCACACATCAAATTCAACTGCTCAATTACGTCTTTTAGCGCTTTGATTTGCTTTTAATAATTAAGTTGTTTCTATTGTTATGTCCTCTATAATTCTAAGGTAGCAGAATCTTGGAAATGAGGTTGGGTCTAAAATTGTTATATATCATGAGGCGATTATTTAAGTAATTAATCGATTAACGATTAAATTCATCGAAAAGCATTTTACACAAACAATTATATCGCAAGCTTAAACCAAATTATCGATTATTGCGTATCATATAATTAATCGTGCCATCACTAAGCAAAGGCACAAGATTTAAATGACAAACCATCATGGATTGACTTTGTGATGGACCGTAAAATAATCGTTATTCCGCTTCATTACATTACACTGAAAAACTACTTAATTACATGGAAGAGGGGGGCAACTTTTATGACGGCCCGCGCGCGGTTAAAACGTGTGAGAGTTGCTGCTTATCTTATCAGTCGTTTATGAGGCGAGCGAATTGCTGGACGCTGGGATGCTTTCATATACTAATGAAAGCTTAATAGATCAACAGCAGCGACGTCAAAGAAATCGCTGCCTATGTTTATTTTACTTTTTAATGAGCTGGCAAGCAAAGTCCAAGAAAAAAACAACACACACACACAAAAACAGAGAAACTGAGAAACTGAGAGACAAACAAATATTAAATTCGCCCGATGGACGCCCCACAGCTGATAGCTGTTTCTACTTTAGCTCTTGATTTCACTTTCTCACAACGAATTAGCATTGCCCATTCGTCGCTCGAACGTTGCGGTAGTTGGCTAGTTGTTGTCGTTACTATGTGGATCAAGAGATTAGGGCGTGCCCTTGCCCACGTGCCGGAATTTACATTTCGTCGCCAATTCAGTGGACGCATTGTGAATGGAGGTTCTTGCATTGAGGTGCTACCCGATTCGGGTTCATCTACATTAACCTTTCCCGGTGTCTGGTTAAGAGACAATTGTCGATGTTCCACTTGCTTCCATGATAGCTCACAATCCCGACGTTTGGACTGGGATAAATTTGATACGAATATTCAAGCATTGGCCCTGCACACAGATGAGTCCAAGCAGCAGTTACAAATCACCTGGAGTGATAAGCATAAGAGTAACTATGATCTTAAATGGCTAAAGCAACGTAGTTTCAATGCCTCAAATCGTCGCTCCTATCTGGATGATTTCTATAGGCCACGCACTCGGCATTGGGCTGGTGAAGAGTTTCAGCAAATTGCCGCCAAATATAATTATGAGCAAGTGATGCAGGAAGATGCAGTACTCCAGCAATGGTTACAATCTCTAGCTGTCTATGGTGTGGCATTATTAAGGGGGGCACCGCTTGATGAGGGTGTTGTTCGACGTTTGGCCGAACGTGTGGGTTTCATACGACGGACAACCTATGGCGAGGAATTCATTGTGCAGGCCAAACCGGGAGCACAGAATTTTGCCTATTTATCCGAACCACTGCCACTGCATACGGATTTGCCGTATTATGAGTATAAACCAAGTGTAAATATACTCCATTGTGTGGTACAAACTGAATCAAAGGGCGGTAGCAATCTTCTTGTCGATGCCTTTCACATAGCAGATCGTTTGCGAAGTGAATATCCTGAAGATTTTGAAAGATTGCAAAGGATTCAGGTCGATTGGAATGATATTGGCAGTGAGGATGGTCGGGAGTTTCATAATATATGGCGTGCTCCAGTTATTTGGTGAGTAGAACCTCAAAATAGGCGTTTTCTCTTTAACTCTTCTCTCTGTCAATGCAGTGTCGATGCCGAGGGCCAATATACGCGTATTAATCACAGTGTTCCCCAACGGGATAGCCATTTCACGGTGCCCATTGAGCAAGTGCAACCGTGGTATGAATCATATGCCCGTTTTGTGCGTTTAGCTCGTTCCGATGCCCATGCCTTCAAGACACAACCGGGCGATGTGTTAACCTTTAATAATATACGATTACTTCATGGACGTACTGGTTATGATGATACCGAACAGAATTCTCGTTATATTGTTGGTGCCTATCTTGACTGGGATATTATCTATTCGCGTTTGCGTGTACTCAAGAAGAAGAAGGCCGAACAAATCACGAAATGAGATGCCAATAAAAGTTAAACATATTTTCCAAAACATTTACAAAACGCTGTAAGCTCCCCGTTGTTCATTTGAATAGTGTCATGCTGGCGTTTCCCATATGTGGTGTGCCTAAAAACCTAATGCTTGGCTTAGGGGGCGGTGGGTGGTGGGTGGTGCGGCTGTTGGGCTTAGACGGCAGTTAAAGTAGCTCAAGCGCAAAAATGAAAAGTTGTAAAAAATCACGATAATGATGATGATCCGCGGGATGAGCACCAAGCCAGAAGAAAAAAAAAGGAAAAGCCAAAAGAAAAAAGTCGCAATGTCGCGGCTTATTTGCATCAGGATTGCTCTGACAAATCGTTTGTGAAAATGATTGACAGCAGAAAGAAACATGAGGGTAGGAGGCCCAAAAATCACATCCCCAATTCGCTTCTCCTTCCTTCCTCCCTCTCTCTTTCTCTGGTGACAAATGTTGCTTGTTGACAAAAGGATATTTGCACTTGAGTAGGACTTTCAGTGAGTTTTCATGACTCTTCTACCTCAAGTTACTTTTCTTTTTTTTACTTTCTTGAGTGCATTAACCTCAACTTTAACCGTTAATCGCTCAACACACTGAAGATGGTAATGGTAGGTGGGTGGTGGTGGTGTGTGGTGTTGCCTCTTATGGTGCTTCAAGTGCCCATGTCGCAACGTCACAAGAGAAAGAAAAACTTTCCATGCCAATTTCTTTTGAATATTTTATAGCAGATCCATTATGCCTACTTATGTCTTGTTATAGTAATAAAATGAAATTTAAAATGGCAAACTGTGAGTGGGTGAAGAGTGAGTGAGTGTGCCAAGGGGGAGGTGGCGAGTGGGGCAAGTACGAGTGGTATATGCAAATTGTGAGGGAAATAAGGTAAAAAGTATAACAAAGGCCGAAAACGTTTCTTGATGGTAAGGTGAGTTGATAATAAAAATATAGTAAATCTAATAAATGCATAAATTCACTTCTATGTTTCGTACTATCGACAGCAGACTGTAGTTGCCTGCCAGCCCAAAAGTATGCTATCCAAACGAGGCAAATCAAAATGTTATTTGCCTCTCGTACAAGTGCCTACTTTTTGAAGGAATATGCAAAGTATGGTAGCGCATCCGCAATTTCCCTTTACTTGGTTAACTTTTATGCTGAACTTATGTCTTGTATGTGTGTATGTGTGTGTGTGTATGCGTATGTGGGTGTGGGTGTGTGTATTTATTCCCCTAACACGCATCAAGACGCCCAGACGAAAAGCGTAAAACTTCTCTTTGCATCTTCTTTTCGTTTTACTTTTTCTTAAAATTTTTTTTTTTTTGCCCGCGCGAGAAAATGAAAAGTCTATAAAAAGTTTACAATTTTTTTTTTTTTCTTTCGTTTGTTTGTGTGTGTATGTTTGTTTTTTTTTTAATACTTTTCACATTTATATGTAATAAAAATCTTGTAAAATGCGCCTTTTTTGCACTTCACAATGCGACCCATGTGGATCCATTCCCAATAGAAATTCCGCTTCCGTCTCCGTCCTCCGTTCAAGTGAAATAACGTTTAGGGTTCAGTGCAAAATTCTGTTATACTCGACTGGCGTCAAGGCAGGGCAGGGCAAGGCGAGGCCTGTGGCAAGTTGCAACCAACACACAACTATGAGGAGACAGGAGCGGAATTTTGTCTAGTTGAAGGTTCTTTAAACACAAATTCAATATGAAAGATTTTTACTGTCCATTTAAAGGAGCCTGCTCTGTGTGGCACAGCCTCTGGCTCACTTTTGCTCATGCTCTCTCTCTCTCTCTGTAGCTGTGGCAAGTTTGTTGTATGTAGCATTTGTTGTTGTGTTGCAACAACAACAAGTGGCATCACTTGAAATCCAAGCGGCGTAATTCCAGCAGACGACGACAACGACTACGACTAGAGTCAGAGGCAAAACCAGAACCAGAACCAAAACGAGAATGCTTCTTAACCCAAGCAAAGCATCTCCTAGGGGGCCAAATGAAAAAAGCAAGCACAAGAAAAAAGAGAAGAGAAAAAAAGGATTCCTTTGAGCAGAAGCAGTTGGGGGAGATGCCTGAACGGGACGGGACTAAAACTGTGATTGAGAGCAGGGAAAGGGGGCGGTATATGCGGTTGCAGACTTATGTAGTATAACAAAAACAACATTATTGAAGGGAAAAGGTTTAATGCGGCCTAAGCTCTACCCTGTCTCTATCCCTGCCACTCCACTCCACTCCACTCCACTCTATGCCCCATCTTATACATTTGCCATTCGGTTTACTAGAGGCATCTTTTGGCATTTCTAGCTATGGCAACCAAACAAAACATCCTGCTCTAAAAGCTGGTAATGATGATGTCCCAGATGATGATGATGATTATGATGACGGGGTGCAGCAGGCCACAAAATCCAAGCATGCCGCCCTGATGCTCCACTGATTGGCCAGCTAATAAGCCTACCCATATATCCCAGATTCACGAATGGCCATAACAAATTTTTAGATTCTTCTTCTTCATCTTTAGCTTACTCAATAATAGAAGCGCTAAAAATGAAAAGGGGAAAAAAATATACCGTAAAGAAAGTGAAAGCTAATAGAAAAAGCTTTACTCTCACAATATTTTCCCCATTACTTGCCGTTTCGTCTTTTCAATTTTTCACTTTAATCAAATTAAAATTCATTCGTTGCGCTTATGAAGCGTGTGCCGTTCAGTCGCTGTGTGTGTGTGTGTGTGTGTGGGTGTGTTAGTGGTGCGTGGTGGTTCGCCTGCCGCTGACAGACGCGACACGGCTTTGCCGACCGTGCATTGCCACGGCAACTAGGGCTAGCCTATAAGCCACAAAAAAAAAAAGAAATATAAATAAAACCACCACCAAACCAAGCTTGTCTCTTTTGCCTTTAGAGTTTTCTTGTTGGCTCTGTTAAGTTTTTGCCAGACCAAAAAGTTTGTCCGCCGCTTTGGATTGTGGTCGTCTTCAGGCAAACCACCCGGCTTCTACAATTTAAAATTTTTTTTTTTTGTCGTTTTTTTGGTTTTATTTTTTGGGTAACACAAACTCGCAACTCGCTGCAAGGCATTCCTGGGACCACTACAATGAATATACATTTAGGCAAAAGGAAGAAGAACCGAAACGGCAAGCTGAACCGAAGCTGAATGCAGTAGTTGCTGGAGGACTTCTGTGCAACCCTTGAGGCACTGAAATTTGATAAATATGCGTATTAGTTTCAGTTTCTTTCTTACTACTTGGGCTTTCCCAGTCGACCAACGACCCAAGTATGTACGTATGAAGTGAGATCATACGAAAAACGCCAACGGGCTTAAAATTGTACTTAAATTGCGCTTTAAATTAATTTGCCAGACCAAGTGCAGGAACTTTTGGAATTTCACATGGGTTGGCAACTATGTTTGGTAGTCTGTTGTGTGTTGTGTGGTAGAAGGGTAAGGATTTGTTGCCCTTACAAGTATGCAGCACTATTTTTAGCACTTTAAAAAAAGTGACAAAACCAGAGAATGTTAAATATAATGATGATAATGATGATGATGATGATGATGATGATGATGATGATGATGATGATGATGATGGTGATGGTGGTGATGATGATGATGATGATGATGATGATGATGATGATGATTATGATGATGATGATGATGATGTTGATGAGTTGATGATAATATTGATCAGACAAGGGGCCACTGCTTATGCAAATGTAAAATCAATAACATAAGTTGATGATGCCTTAACGAGAACAAAAAATAACCAAATCAAAGGCATACCCATAACCAGACAAGCAATATGAGTATCGATAGCTTCATTGTGGCCTGGGGTAAATCAAAATAACTTAAATTCACACAAGCCCCAAAGAGATTAGAATAGAATTACCATATTATGGGCATGGGAACTTATGCTCTTTCATCGTCGTCTACATAAGATTTCTATTCCAGATCTGACTTCTTTTTGGACCTCATAGAAGTTAAAATAAATAAGATTGCTAAGCAAATAATTGTATATTGAGTTAACAGGAATTAGTTTTTCTTTTGAACAATTAGTTTATAGAACGAAATTTAAACTGCTTCTGATTGCTTTGACCCTTTCGAAATTTTAGAAATCATTTTATTCCTTTGCTGTTTGTGGTATACTTTTGGGTACTACAAAACAAAAAAAATGCTGCACACCATATGTCCCTTTCGGAACCCTAGAAATCCAAACCACATTATTGTATAAATCGATCCTATAGTTTAAAAAAATTACAAATTTTATAATTTATATTTTGTCTGTGTCTTTACAGTTCCATTTGAATAAATTTCATGTATGCATTAAGGACATTTTGAGGTTAACTCGGTAAGTTTTATTGAATGTTTTCTCTCTATATTACCAGAAAAAAACTTAACTTTGTCTGTTTTAATAAATATTTTCTTTAGAAGGACATTCAATTTTATACTTAAATATATTATAAATGTAATAATGATTTAAAGACTAACAGGCTCATTTACCGTAGATCATCCCATGGGATTATATTTCATACTCCATTTACTAACCTTTCCGAATGACAAAGCCCAAAACCCAAAAAAATTACTCATAAATATTTGATTTTTGTTATTATTTTGTATTATTCATTATTAGCAATTTGTCCACTTAATTCGATTAAACTTTAAATGTTTCTTTTTGTTTTTTTTTTTTTTGTTTGCTTTTGCTTTTGCATTTGCTGTTGCATTTTCTCATTCTGGCTTCTAAATTTTTGCTTTCTCTATGATTTTTTATTACTCTTTCAAGTAAAATACACATAAATGATTTATATATATGTATATATTAGTTGCATATAGATATATATGTATATGTATATAGACATACATATATGTACATATATGTACATACATATACGTATAGGTGTATAAACATATATACATATATATATATATATGCAGTTATATATGTAGTTATTTTGGGTGTTTTTCTTTTTCTTCTTTATATGTATAATTTGCCACAAAAATTCTTTTTATTTTGCACATTTTGCTTTTCATATATGTATGTGTGTGTGTGTAAGTGTTTTATTAGTATGATTAATCATTCATACATATATATATATATTCATATATATATAAATTAATACCAGCTACAATACTTTAATATCAGACAATTCTTGAATTTATCTTCTCCCATCTCTGTCTTCTGGTGCGAGAGTGCGGATATTTCCCTCGTTTGTGTCACAGTGTCTCTATGAGAGTGATTTCATTTTGTTTTTTTTTTAATTTTGTGGCCTATCGTTTTTTGAGTATTTACAAAAAATCTAAGAAAAAAAAAGTTTATATATATATATATATAATAATTATTTATATATGTATATGAAGTTTACTTTCCATTTCTGTTATTCGTTTAGTTTCCTTTTACGCGATTACATAAATACATATGCATGAATGTTGTTTGTATGTGTGTGTTTTGTATATAAATTTATATAGGTTTTTTTTCTTTTTATCGTTTTCATTTTTTTTTTTTGTGTTTTGCTTTATTTTTTTTTTTTTATTATGTGAATAATATAATTTTAATTACCGTTGTTACACACACACAATTGATATTCGTATTAGTAAGAAAAAAAATATATTTCTATATATGTATGTATGTGTGTGTTGGGGTGTGGCTTGTGTGTTGTGTGTGTAGGATATGTGATTAGTACGAAACAAAGTCTTCTATAAAAAAAAAAACAAGCAGAATGCTCAAAAAGTTGAACAATAATACAAACAATTAAAGAAATCGTTTACGATCGATAATCGATGCGACACCTTTCGATAACGATTAGTAGCAGTGATGCTTACGATTAAAAATTTCCTTTTGTTCACACTGAAATGAAATGGATTTGAAATGTCATAATCGTTGCCCGATATGGATATGTCAATAACGATAAAAGCACCATAATCGATAAGCAATCGAACCAAATAATCGAAGACATTTCGATATACATATGTCAAATCGATTTCATTTGTCACGGTTTATGTTTATCATGATTCATTTTTGAGCATTCATCTTTCGTCT
The DNA here is from genome assembly GCF_018902025.1 of Drosophila willistoni. Classification (NCBI taxonomy): domain Eukaryota; kingdom Metazoa; phylum Arthropoda; class Insecta; order Diptera; family Drosophilidae; genus Drosophila; species Drosophila willistoni. The sequence goes on along the minus strand of NW_025814053.1, from coordinate 4,054,334 downwards.
TACTTTCTCTTTCGATATAACATCTATAAATACATTTAGCACATAAATATATGTGTGTAGATATATATAAATCGATTATATTTATATATATATTCGCATTATGTATCGTGGCATAAATATATAAATACATTTTCCTTTCGTTAGCTTTTACATATTCTCCACATTTTCTTTTGTTTTTCTTCTCAATTAATAATAGTTAATAATAAGTAAATGAAAGTATAATAAATCAAATAAATAAATTGCATGACATATCGACTAATGACTAATTTGGTTATGGTTGCTTCTCCTTCTCGTTCTCTTCGTTCTAACTCTATCTATCTATCTTTCTGTTTCTCTGTCGTTTATTTTAAGTACTTTTCAATAAGTTACAAAAAATTTGTTCCTTTGCTTTTCTCTTTGTTTGTTTTATGTTCTTAGCGGAAACGGAAGTCAATTTGTCAGCTTGGAGGCTGTAGTGGTTGTTATTGTTATTTGTATTGCTGTAATAGTTTATCTTGGATAATGCAAAACCGATGCAATAAGTCAAAAATCTTAAAAACAAAACAAAATTTCAAAGATGATTTTGATAATTTATTGTTTCGGTTTTGCTTGGGGCTTAACTTTTGTTAATGGGCATCAAAATCTTGATCATGATTAAACTTTTTGCTTGATTTTACTTACATAATCGAATGCTAACTATTAGTTACATGTACACTCCATTTCCATCTCTTTTACTCTTTTCGCTTCCTCTCCCGCTTTGTCTCGTCTTTTTAGTCTATTTCTCCACCTTTTGGTTTTATTTGTCAAGTGGGCCTGACTTTTTACGCTCAACTGGCGCACAGCATCAATTTATATGCTAATGGAGAGTGCCTGCAACTTGTTTAAAATACATATGCGACAGCACGCCGATTGTTCCACGCCCCTTACTTTCATACCCAACCCCCTTCCACGTCAACCCAGCCTGTCTGTTAAATGAAAATGAAACAGAGAAAAGAACGCCATTTATTTAAATATATATATATAAATGGTTTTATATATATTTATTTTTATATGTATATATGTACATATATAAATTAATATGATTTTTCATGGTCATACGCCCTGCACTGGCGGTTTGACCACACCCCCAACAACATCGCCCCCTTCCTCCGAGGAATGCGTTGACAAAATTCAGTTAACGCGAAATCTCATTTAAATATGCATGAAGGCAATGCCAACAGAATGAGAACAGACCAGACCAAATGAAAGCCAAAAACCCAAACCCAGAACCCAAAACCGAACCCAACAAAAATCCCAAACCCAATAAGAAGCCTCTCCAAAAAAAAAACAAAAACAAAATGTGTGCTCAGTCCGCAATTGAATTTCCTATTTTTTTGGAATCTTTTTGTTTCGAAGACAAAATTGTATATGGTACAATACCTGACATTTAAAATGGTAGCATACTTTTAGGCATGCGGCTACAGTAGAGCCTCAACAGATTGGCCAAAATTTGTGGAATTTATGTAAATTTTTAATTTCAATATTTTTTCAAACTAGTCTATCGATAAGCCATGGATTTAGGAAATTGTTCGATATCGATAACAGCGGAAATAATTGAATAGACGTGAGAGATGACTTGAAGACTAATTTGAAAAACTTTGAGAAAGAATTGTATTGGTTATCGATTTTAAAAGATAATAAAGTCACTAATATTCGTTTTTCATGAATAATTCATTCTGTACTATAAGAAATCGATATCGATTGCCAAAATAATCGAATTAATGTAAAAAAAAACTTTGTGATGATTAAAAAACTTGTTTATTTTTAATTTGAAGAACGATTATTCTTTTATGGCAAAAAATAAGATCTCGCTGTCAATATTATCCATTGAGTCCAAAAAGTTAACCGATAATAGTACTGTTATCAATTTTAAATTGAAGCTATATGATCTATATTGAAGAAAATTTAAAAAAGTAATCGATATTCGTTATTAACAACATTCTGATAAAATTTAAAGGTTATTGAAACACTTTTAACAGTTGAAAAGAGTACGATAGTTGTTACTAAGTGACAGAAAGAAATTGGTAATCGTAATTTTTCTTTAAATGTATAAATTCTATAGATCCGACTTTAGAGAAGATCCGTCTTTATACTGGGTAACAATGTAGTCGCTTCTTTGAAATGTTTTGTCAATTTATTTACAGTTAACTTTTGCTGGTTACATATACAAATTATGTATATATTTTTTTTCTGTATTTTTGTAATTTGCCTGAAGGACACTCCCCCATAATGGATGGACCCACACAAACACACACACACACACACAGACACACATACACTTATACACGTGTTCGTGACTCATACGCCCAGACAGTCTCTGGGCTAATTATGCCAACAAAAATCTCAAAATCTCGGCTTAAATGCCACAGCTCTTGTACAACTGTCCAGCCTGAAATGTTGTGTGTGTGTGTGCTGTGCCCCCATTTTGATTTATCATACATCATGGTCATGGTCACAGACAACAACAACAACAACATCAACTTGTGAATGTCGGAATGGTTAATGGTTGAAGCTAAAACTGGAGCTGGAGTTACTTGCCGGGCTGCATATATGTACATATGTATGGTAGGGATATATGTATCACATCACCTCACATTATTATAACAAAAGGCCCATAAAAATTCAATGCTGCTGACGGTGGCGTCAGACATTGGAACTGGGAGATCTTGTTTTGGGTCAGAACATGAAAATAAATTCATTAAAACATTTATCAAGTTCGACACTTGCCTGTCATACATATATCAAGTTACACACACATTTCGATATCGAAACATGTTTAATCCGCGCAACAACAAAAACAACAACAACAGCAACAAAAAAGCAAATATACAAAATGATGAAAATCTGAAAATTCTTAATACTTAGAGAGACGACTAAAAGTTACCCAAGAAATATAAATTAAAACTGACTTTAACTTTCATTGAAACACAATCGATGGCAAAAATTAAAGAAAAAGGGGAAAATATATCAAAGCTTGAGAGGAAAATTGATTTAACATTTTGAAATAATTTTTTAAAGATTTTGGCGTAGGAACTTCTTAGCCATGTTCATGTTTAACCTCTCGAAAAAGGAGTTTTGCATTTGGAATATATTATTAAAGGCATCCTGAAGTTGGAGTTTTTAAACATTTGAAAGAAGTTCAAGAAACAAAAGTTCAAAGATTTAGAATAAAAGGTCTTAATTATTTTAATAACAAAGACATTTTTTTAAGTAAGTGAAGAGTGAATGATATTCAAAGTATATTCATACTTGTGAGTAAAAGAATAAAGTTTTTAAAATTGGAATCTTACAATGCTTATATACCCCATAAATAGAATATGTATATATTTAGGGTACTGCAATTGGACAAGGTGTGTGTATGTGTGTGTGTGTTGCATGTGTGTTTACTTTTTTAGAGAGGTGGAAGTGGAAATGAACATCACCGGTTCGGCCCACGATTTGAATGTTGCTTTTGTTTAATTTGTGTAACATGTTTCACATATGACGTTTGTTTCGCATTGCATGTCAAGTCATTGAGCAAGTGAGATGGCCAGATATAGAAAAACACATCCAGTGTGTGTGTATGAAAGAGAATGAGAGACTAACTGAGAGATGTAATAGATCACCAACCTCCACAAAAGTTCAATAATAATCCAAGAAACAAAAACAAAAAAACAAGTTTTCGCCTTCGACTTTAAAGCCAAATTGATGCGTTCATTGCTCGCTTGCTCGCTCGATCAATTTGCATGCATAATTCAAATTGGAAATTAAATTCAAATAAATGCATATTAAATGTTGCAAATGCACCAGCATGAATGGTCGTTTTTATCATCGCTTTTTATATGTTTTATGCTCGTCAAACAAATTGTTATGCAAAAGAGCGTGAAAAATCAACTAACAAATGTGCATAATTAACATGCCCGAAAAATTGTGTTTGTTTAGCATACATTTTTGTATCTCCGTGTGAGGTAAAGGCAACTATATGCAAATAAACTACAACTGAATGATAAAGCCGCCTAAAAAACAACAAAAAACAAAACCAGAAAACCCAAAAACCAACACTGGCAAATACCAAACAAGAATGATGATATAGCCATGGCTAACAAAAAAAAAGAAAAAGCACAGTTGATTTTGCAGAAATAAGAAAACCACAATTTTTCCCATATAAATTCAAATGCACTTTTTGCACATTCACAAACACACACACTCACCCATATGAGCGGTTTGCATTTTCTATACTCTTAAAATGAAATGGATCATTATGACTAAGTAGAGTATTAAATATGAAAATTGAAAAAGTTAAACGAAAAGCTAAAAGAAACATTGGAAACACTTTTCATGAATAAGTTAAAACAATGAAAACATATTCGTTGCTTCCAAAAAAGTGTAGAATTATAAGTTGTAAATTTACCTCATTAGTTTTTAAAGACATGTATCAATTATTTCAATTAAAGTTCAGTGGGGTAAACAGAAAGATATGTAAATACATAAATTCTATATTCATTCCATGTTGAAAACTAAAATGTATTTCTCTTTTATATCAAAAATACAAATTAAAACATCTTTTTTCAGTCAAACTTGCTTTAAGATAGAGTTGAAAAGTTGAAAGAACATGTAACATACTTTAATCAAAGTATTTATCGATTTTGTTATCGTTAAAGTATCTGCACACTGGTAAAAATAAATAGATCTTTAATAGATTGAAAAGTTGAGAATCAAAATTTGTAATGATAGTATTCAGAAATATACTAAATATAAATATTTGACAAATAGTGTCATTAGTGCTTTTGTTAATATAGAGTTTAAAGAATGAAAGTGTAAGAAAATTTAGATTTTTTATCGATAATTTATGAAGTCGTTTCGATATGTGTTTAATAATCGTTCTAGCACTTTACTCAATTTATAAGTAATTTTGCTTTTGTACGATATCCCTAATGGGTTGTTTTTTTTTTTGTGGAATTTTATTGAAATATATGCATTGAAAAATAGATAAAGATTTTTGTGGGATGATTTTATTTTAATGATATTTCGCTTGGTTAACCTCAATGGAATGGCAATTGGCATGGCATGTGTTGGTCATGTTTATTGGTTTATGACTACACTTATGTGTTCCATTATTTTCACTGCCCACCTCAGTCAATTTCTCACTCTCTCTCTCTCGCTCTTGCTATCTCTTTTCTCTATTTATGCAACTTTGTTGCATGCATCACGCGACAATTTCAAACATTTTTTCGCACTTGTATGTTGTTTCGCCAATTTATAACTGTTTTTTATAGCCTATATATGTATATATTTTGCATGTTGCAGTCTCTGCCTTAACTCACCATCCCCCTCTCTGCTGTGTATATGTAACTATAGTTAACACTCGATTATTTGTATGGATAAGTATTTGTTTCATCTTGAACAGTTTAAAAAGTTCTCAGTAGACTAGAATGCCCCACAGAATGAAGCAGCTTACCTAGGAGGAAAGAAGTTTTGTTTTCATTTTGTATTCTGGTTTTGTTCGACTTTTTTTTTGTGGTTTTTCTTGCTTTTTTTCTTTGTGTTGTATAGTTTTGTGATATTGGATATTTTTTTGTATTTTTTTTGTTATTTTTTTTTGTATTTTTTTTTTGTTTGTTTGTTTTAGCTGGATTATTCAATTTATAGCATGATGCCGAAGAAGGTCAGAAACTTGAGTAAACTGTACAATTTATACAAAAACCGATACCTAGCCAAGTGTATGAAATTGAAATCCGCTCTGACATATTCCGTTTCCGGTTCGATTCAACTGCATTTGCGAGCTCGCCGCTGGAAGCGTTTCATGCGCAACGACCACTCATCCTTCCATTCCAAGACAACTGAACTGGGACCGATGGCCAAATAGCCAGGCGCTGCCTCCGAATCGCGTCCTAGTATGAGATATGATCTATAAGGGGCGAGTAAAGTAAATGCAAATCGAAAGGAAAATCAATTTTTTATCAAGTTTAATAAGTGTTCAAGTCAAGTGTTTCCAAAAAGGAATCATATATAGACATAGAGATTTGGTTTTTTTTTTACTCACTTGTTTAACTTGATTTTGGGACACTGGCACTCGATGCTTTTTCGTGGCACCAGCAACATCATATTGCCACGACCCAGCAAGGAGCTGGTTGTGCCTGACATGGGATTCCTTTTGAAAATTGTCTGTATATTTATTTCATATTTGTAAATCTCATTTTGCCGTTCAATCGAGAACTTCTCTGTGCTAATGTCCTGTGAGGCGCGATCATGGCCAATTACCTTTGCCAAAATGGCTGCAATGTGAATTGAATTGGAATGGAATTGGAATTCACAGTGCAATTAAGGCACTACAATATAGAGTAAAATACTCACCATAATCTTCCATGCAAAATTTATTTAGATTTAATTTCTTGGGACTGGCCTTACATTTGCCGCAATCTATGTAAAGAAGAAATTGATCAAAAAAAATTAATGGGATTCCAAACACATGAGTTGGTTATACATTTTTTACTTACATTTTTTCATTTCCTCGGCCTGTGAACCGCTGCCATCTTTATAGTCACCATTGGAACCACTGCCACCGCCTCCTCCACCGCCACCGGCAGCACTCTCGGCTTGTATCATATTCGCATTGGTTGGCACTTCTGTAGGCAGAAAAGAAATGCAAACAAAAAGGAATGAGATGAGATGAGATGAGACATGATTCACTCCAATTGTCAATCAACACTTACTGATGCAGGGCGCCACATGGGAGCGTGTCTGTTGATAGCCACGAGCACACCGATTGCAGGTCAAGCCAGTGACGCCTTCCTTGCATGGACACTGACCACTCAAATGATTGCAGGTCTTGCCCGTTGAACCAACTGGATGGCAATCGCAACCTATGCAAAAGAAAAAGAGCTTAATTAGCTTCCACTGATGATTGCGGTCAATCGATGACGATGACGATGACTTTGGCAATGAGTTATGAAGTATTCCTTACGTTTGCAGACTTTACGATGATTTGGCGGCTTGGTGGCATCACGATAATAACCCTCACGGCAATAATGACAATAACGACCCGTTGTATCGTGTTGACAATTATAACAAACTCCTCCAGATACTCGGCCAGATAGTTTATATAATTCCAAATTGAAGCGACAACGTCGTGCATGTCCATTACATTGGCACACTAAAAAAGAAGAAAACAGAAAGAATGCAAAATCTATTAGCACTTGTTTTTTTGTTTGCTTGAAAACTTAAAGTTAGCACTTTAGTGTCAAAGGGAAAGGAGAAGGATTGTTTGTCTGTATGTGTCTTTAGCCCTTTCTCCGTCTAATCAGCTAATTTTGGGTCAGTCTAATCATTTAATGGCACTTTCATTTTCAACATTTCATAAATAATTAATAATCATATACTATATAGAGATGTTTTTGTTGTTCAAACTTTTTTCGTCTGGTGGGAGGGAGGTGGCGACTATGATTGATTATTGTTTGCTACGTTGACTGTTGATTGATGAAAATGCACTAAAGTTGGATGGAGTTACCACCTGGCTCGTTTGGACGTTTTTATTGATTTTTATTTTCTTGGTTTATTCTTCTATTTTTGCTCCTTAACGTTCATTTAATTAGTTGTACGCTGTTCGCTGCTGTCTCGTATCATAAAATAATTTTAGCAACTAATTGGCAGCACTTGACTGCAATTTATGTTGTTGTCGGCAACCAGGAACCAAGAAGAACACAGCAGCAGCAGCAATCCACCCAAAAGGCCTTCTCTTGCCCTGTCTTTAGCTGCTTCTTCTGCTTCTTTTTGGGCGGGCATTAAGCGTGATTTATTTTAAGGATTGCCCACGCAGGCACACACTCACACACACACACATTGGATTGGGGGAGAAGATGTCCCTTGGTGACTTGGTGCGACTATTGTGATTGCTGTTGCTTCATATTTTTCATATCTTATGTCTGCATCATCGAACGTAGACGACAACGACAACGACGTTGAGCTGACAACAATGGACGAGCAGCAGTAATAGTTGTTGTTGTGGGTGGACGAGATACAACGCGAATGCCCCCATTCGCTTATTTGGCAAATAACAACAATGACAACGACAATGCCCAGACACACACACACACAAGACACAGGAGCTGTTTGAGCGCGCAGGAGTCAAGCAACGATGGCTGACTGGCTGCCTGACTGACTGACTGCCTGCCTGCCTTACTTACTTATCGACAAAGGATAAGGATTGCAGCAGGCGTGCGTAATATGCTAGCCACCACTACCATCAAACACATATCCTTTGTCCATCAATTCTGTGGTCGTTGCACACAAATTAAAAAATGAATTTTATTCTTACACTTGACACTTGAATAGAGACGAAGACGATGAAATTGCTTTTCCAGCTATGAAATATGAGTAACAGTATATTGACTGTCCGATTATGAATGCTACTGTATACGTACTACATACATATAACCATTATATGATGAGTAATGGACAAGTGTAATGAATTACTTTCGTGTTTTTCACTGTACCTAGCAATTTTCCCAGCAATTTCAGTTCAAACCGGTAGTTTAAGGTGTCACTAGTTTAGTAGAGTAATTAAATATTGTGGTTAAGTCATAAATGTTATAAATGTGATCATTAATCACTTTTATTAGCAAACTAATTGAAATGTTATCTTCTTGTGTAAAGAGACAAAAATAGTTAGCCAAGATCAAATAATGCTGCCTGTTGTCATAACACTTTGGGCCTTTGCAACTTATGCGGTTAAAAATTCAAATTACTTTGTCAAAAATCGGGTAAATTTCATCAAACTCTTCTAAAATGTCTAAATTTGTTTCATACCTGTCGTCGGGGTCACCAAAAATATATATTATGCGTTTGTAAAGTATTTTTGTGCTTAAATATTGGAAATATAAAAATTTAAGTCATATTACATCTCCCTTTATGTTTAGTAAAATATTTTTAGGGATTTCTGAATTTTGGCCGAATAATTGCTTAACTTAAGTTAGAGCATTTCTTTGTCGTCTTGGACGCAACAATTTTCGTTTTATTTCCCGCCCATTGTCATCATCATCAATATCAATATCAATATAAATCGATTGGCCCCTGTCCTTTAGCTGTTTACTTATATCATTTTAATGATACCAACACAACAATAGCGATAATAGAATTCCATCACTGTCCATTTGAATGCGAATCGTTCATTGATAAGTATATTTACCAGCTTTACGGACACACTGCCTGCCGCATTACCCGCCACTAGAATTGAAGATATATAAATACAAAACATCTGATTTGACACGCATTGTAAATGAGTTGAGATATTGTGCGGCTAACCGATAAGCCGCATTGAGCTGCCTCCGGCCTCATAAATAGTTTTGTGATGAAAAGCAAAAATGCTTTGCCCACATAAATTCCAATACCAATACCCAATTCCAATTCCATATGCCAGACAATTAGAGACAGAGTGAGACAAAGACAAAGAGAGAGAGAGAGAGAGAGAGAGAGGGAGAGAGGGAGAGAGAGAGGGAGAGAGAGATGCGCGCTGGAAAAACGTCGAAAACCAACCAAAAATGCGACGATTAGCTAAAGTAGCACATCAATTCTTTTTTTTTTGTTTCAGTTTTAGTTTTTCTTTTTGGTTTTTGTGTGAGGGTTGGGTTCAATCTATGAGCACACTCTATATATGTATATGTATCTGTATGTATATATGTATCTATATATACATATGTATCAATGTGATGGGGATTAAGTGAAGCATGTCGAATGCAGCAGAGAACCACTCAACCACACTCAATCAGCCTCTAATTGGTAACAATAAAACGCACTTTTATGCGCAAAAAACCAAAAAACAAAAAGAGAAAAAGGCCCAAGAGAAATCTCTTGCCCTCTGCTTTGTACTGGCAACTGCATATGATTTTGGCCATAAACAAATCTTCAACAAAGATATTATTCATTGTGGCAAGATCGAAGACTTTTTTTTCGCCAGCTGCAACAGATATATACATATATGTACTCGTACATAACTACATATGTAGATGATGGTGCTGATATATGTATGACCCAAAACAAACAACAAACCAACAAAATTTTTCACAGGCGGTCGAGAAAGAAAAGTTCATAATTTAGCTGCCTTTTTAATTAAAAGTGAGGAAATGGAAATGGCCAAGAGAAGAAAATCCAAAAAAACGCAACAAAAAAACAAGAAAAAAAAAAAATGGCACATGCAACAAGAGTGCGAAAAAGCAGCAACAAAATAACATGTGAAAATCATTTTACACACCATACAAACAGATGAATGGGTTAGTGAACGGGGAAGGGGGAGCGAGAGTTTAACGAGGAGGACCGTGGACCATGGGACAGCGACGACAGATAAGCCCGGACGGGACGCGGTACTGCAACAGACCGACTGAACGAACAAACGAACGAACGAACGAATGAACGAAACAACCGGACCGGACCAGAGCCAACAGAGTTCGCAAGTTATGTGCCCGTTTGTTGTAAAACGGCACAAAAATTATGGGCGAAAACCAAACAGGCCTTCCAAATTGATGGAGCGGGAGGCGGCAGCAAACAAATGTCCAAGGAGGCTCATGTGCCACAGAGTACGGGGAAATGTCTGAGGGGCCTAGACCATCATCTATAAACTGGCTACAAAATGTCTAAATTTTTTCTCTATTTTCGCAAAAAAAAAAAAATATATATATATGCAAAAAAAAAAAAACGACAAAAGAAATACCGAAACGAAGAGAAAAGCTTTTGAAGGCGTTTACTGAAAAAAAAGAAGAGAAGAAAAACCGAAAAAATACATCAAGGGGAGGAGTTGAAGCTGAAGCAAGAGAATACGATATAATCTTGAGCATTGCAGTTGGATGTTTTCGAAAGAGTTTTTCCAAAGGCGCCAGCCTGTTAAGAGTGTTGAATGTTTAGCAAAAATGATTTGTGGGCCAAAGATGCTGTGGAGCAGGCAGCAGAAAGATTCTGTTAATGGTGCAAAAACTCGACGAAAGATTGAAGAACGACTATGTGTAAGGAAATGTGTTTTTAATTGGGGGAACAAGAATAGTGTTGAAAATCAGAATGGATAAACTTGAAATTGACTAAAATTCAAGATTTAATTGAATCTGTAGACTTCTTTTAAACGTCGGGGTCACCAAATTACTTATGAAGCCGCCCCAATTGTATGCAAACCTTTTCTAACAAGTCACCATGTCATTTCTGTCATGTAAAGAAATGAATTTTTAATAAGATTTTATAGACCTTTTCGTGTACACGTATTTGCTCATTCAGTTTAAACGTCGGGGTCACCAAATGAAATGAGTTGATATTTCAATAGAGATTTGAATAGACCCACAAAAAAGGATTTGTATACCTATTTGGGGGTTTCCCCCATTTTAAATAACTGCTTTCCATTTACAATTTCGAAAGTTGGGCGGGCTGAGGGGGTCACCAAATCGATGGGTTTTAATAGATTTCCTGTGGCTGATATTGTCGAACATGTCTTTACTTAATTTCATTTTATTTTCAAGCTGAACGCCCAATCATAATTTTCACTCTTTTTCCAGGCAATTTTCACACACCCACGCCCATAAACACACACACACACACAGAGACACACACGAACATAGACAAAGACATATAAATTTGCTATATCAACGAAAACACCGTACCCAACACACACACACACACACGAAACAGCATTTTGCTTTGGCAGGCAGAAAATGTGTTTCCACTTTTCGGTATTCCTCATCTTGTTTGCAATTTTCTCGCCTTTTTTTGCCTTTTTGCTTTTTCCCAACGTCTTTTCTCACTTTGGTCTCGTTTCCTTTTCCGTTTTTTTTTTTTTTGCTTCTTTTTATTATTATTATTATTATTTTTATGTAGTCGCATTTTTATGTGGCTCATACAACGATTTGCGTGGTTTGTGTATTTTAGAATTTGATGTGATTTGAATTTTCAATGAGATGCCCATGCCCATGTGCCCATGCTCATGCCCGTGCCACATGCCACATGCCCCCATACTTAGACTCATTCCCAATCAAGTAAATTTCGTTGGCCGAAATGGGAAAAAATCAAGTGATGCGTGAAGAAGCGACGTCGTCGTCGTCGTCGTCTATGTTTCTCCGTTCCGCTTCTCTCTTCTCCTCCTCCTCCCTCCCACCTTAAACTTTGGTGTCTCCCTTGTGCCAATGGCCTTCTCTATTTTCTCTTTATCCCCCCACATACATATATTCTATCCTATCGATATTTCTTTTGGCAAATGATTTCAAATGTGCTGCTACGCATAATTTTATTTATTTTTCAATTTTCCGTGTTGTGAGAGAGTGTTGAGTGAAAGTCAGTCCTTAAGCACTTTTTGCTTTGCCTTAAGTAGAGGACATAGAGATGAAGAGAGAGAGAAGGTATAAGAGGGTATAAGTCTGTTATGATACGTATCCAAAATATATCTTCCACCTACCCCATAACCCCATACAAATTGAAAACTTCCTCCTTAGGACTTACTCACTCTCGCTTTTCCTCTATCTCACTTTCTCTGTCTTTAGCTGACGACAGGGCATATTTTTGTCTTGCCAAAATATTTGTCGCTTGAATGGCATCTGAAATTTATATATTTAGCCTGCACTACAACTCACTCCTTCTCTCTGTCTCTTCCTTCCCTTCGTGCCCATCTAATGATTCTGTTCCTCCATGTGCCTTTTTAAATTAGATTAGTACAAAGTGCTGCTAAAACAACATAGTGAAAATTTATCAATTCATTTGCAGAATACATCGTAAAAGTTAAACACAATTTGCCATAGGTCAGCTGTCTAGCATATGCCCAATGAAAAACTTAGTCAAACGTTCGCAGAGACCTACTTTTTTCGAAAAAGATCTATATAAATGTAGTCTGGAAAAATTTCTTTAGCTATTTCCATACAAAGTAACATTGAATCAACAATTAAAACGTTCCAAAAATATGTTAATGTATTCGAAACGTTTTTACGATCAATTTCCCACAAATGAAAATTATAAATCACTGCCATTAGGAGGAGACTCTATAAAGAATTTCTTTACTCTGCTATAAAAGACTTCAATTACAATTTGTATCACTTATGGGTGGAGTCGCCTCTAAAACACACACACACAGACGCCTACGCACTAGACTCACGAATTTGGCAAACCAAAGAAAAATGAAGTAAGTAAGTCGTCTCGCCGACTTGGGTATACCATACACCAGGTGAAACAAATATTTAAAATTTCGAAAACCAAATGTATGTCTATTAAATTGCTTTAACATGCCTCATACCATATGCTATCTCGCTCACTCTACAAACACACAAGCACTCTAGCGCCGCCACTAGCCAACGGCCAATTCTGCCCTTATGCATCGCGTAGCAAAATACGTTCATACGTATATTTTGTATGTTTCTAGTCCGATTTCAATCAAATTTGGTAGTTTGATAGAAATAGATAAGATTTATTAGTCTGCCGAATTTGATTGCGATGGTCAAAAAATTGCAAGAGCCAATCGGTTTTTTCTAAATTATGGAGGCGGAAGTGGGCGTGGCAACATATTAAAATATATATATTCTGCGCGCCTACTAAGCCGAAATACATACTAAATTTGGTGACTTTAGCTTTGTTAGTTTTCAAGAAAATCAGTTTTGTTTAATTTGCGGGGGCGGAAATGGGCGTGGCAAAATGATTAAATAGTCAATGTCTGCGCGTCTGTTAGGCTAGCTTACATACCAAATTTAATGTCGGTAGCTTACATAGTTTTTAAGAAAATCTGTTTTTTGTAAATTGCGGGGGCGGAAGGGGGCGTGGCAAAAAGATGGAACAATTATTTTTTGCGCGCTAACTAAACGAGTATACAAACCAAATTTGATGTTTCTATCTGTTATACTTTTTAAGAAAATCGGTTTTTTGTAAATTCCGGGGGCGGAAGGGGGCGTGGCAAAAATTTGAAACAAACTCGATAAGCGTACATACTACACGAGACTGCATACCAAATTTGGTGGCTCTAGCTCTTATAGTTTCCGAGATCTAGGTGTTCATACGGACGGACGGACGGACGGACGGACGGACGGACGGACAGACGGACATGGCTAGATCGACTCGGTTGTTGATCCTGATCAAGAATATATATACTTTGTGGGGTCGGAGGTGCTTCCTTCTGCCTGTTACATACATTTTGGCGACTTTAATATACCATTTCACCCTATGGGTGTATGGTATAAAAATTATACTCAAAATGCATTTTTGGGCGACAAAAATTTTCATCTCCCATATTTGGTTTGGGCGTTGATAATTGAATTTAAAAGTTTGCCATGGCAATTGATCGGGCCAAAACGACAAAGAGAAATCCGTTAAGGCGGTATAATTTGGAAAGAGCATTAATAAAAGGAGTAGGAAGGCACAGAGAGAAAGTGAGAGAGCGACAGAGAATACTGTTAAATGGAAATTGGAAAAGCTCTGGCAAATTAATGGCAAAAGGCGGCAGGCCACTGGCAGCCAGGCCCAGTCACAGAAAATAATGCATAATAATGGCAAAAAGTAATAATACAAAAAAATAATAAAAAAAAAAAAAAAACAACCAACTACGAGGGCCAAGCTAAGATTGGCGTATAACAAACTTGCTATACTCTTTCTAATGATAGAGGGAAAACCAAGTTGGGTTTTTAGTTGGGTAGTTGTTCTTAGCATACTTTTGGGAACTACCTAATCTAAAAATGTATATTTCTTATAAATTAAATCATTTTCACAGCTCTGAGATCGAAAATGATTTCAAATTGTTGCCCTTAAAGTTTTCAGTAAGGTTTCTCTCTATCATTTAAAGCTAAAATATTTAGCCATAAACTTTTCTTATAGTTTTGCAATTCGTAATTCATCAATACAAAATACTGAACAAACAAATAGAAAATATATATATCAAAAACACTTCTTATAAATAAAAACATTAACTAAAGCAAAGTGAAAACTGCAATCTAAATATGAAATGTATATCATTATCTTATCTTAATGACTTTAAATTTTTTGTTAAAAATTGTTTTAGTTTACAATTTTGGATATTAAAAAAAAAGATCGATCGATAGTAATAAGAATAATACCAATAATCGATAGTTCGAAGGTGGACTTTCTCTTACTTGAAATGTTCGATTTATTTTCTTCTGCCTCAAAATTTACATATGATTCTTAAAATTTAAACTATTGACCACCTTTTTCTACTATTAATACCATAATCAGTATGCCCATTACTGATAGTGTATTATATAAGAGAAACGAACTCGAGATGCAAAATCCGAAAGCAGACGCAGACGTAGCCAAGTGTGGCCAGAATAATAAAAGAAATAAATCAGTTTTAACTTGACTCTTTCTCTTTTTCTTGGCTCTGCAGTCAGCCAGTCAGTCAGTCAGTCTGCCAGTCAGTCTGCTTAACTATGTGATTCAATTTGTAATCAGTGCACAGGGCATGCAACATGATTATTAATATACTTGATTAAGCAAGTGCCAAGGCTTGAAGATTCTGAGTGTGGCATCTACCTAACATATCTCTTTCCCCTTTTTTTCTCTCTCTTCACGTATATATGTATGACTTGGTTTGTGCTAACCAAGTTAAAGGGCATTAGCGCTTCGCTTAAGCTGCTCTTACATTAGCATTGACTTGGTTTTTATGCCAATGTCACTTGGTCTCTCTCTCTCGCTCTTTGTTTCCCTTTCTTTTTCTCTGTCTCTGTTGGCTGGGTCTCAGGCTCTCCAAGTCTCTGAGCATTTTCATAAGACATAAATTCTGCGATTTAGCTAAATGTGCTCTACGGACTTGGCTCTTGGGTAATTTGTGGCTTGCCATTGCTAGACTAGGCTAAGAGGGAAAGCCGGGGGGGCCGATACTAAAGGCTGGCATGCAAAAAACTGCAGCAGCATTAAATTACACTCTCATATGCCAATGATTGGGAGGATGGGGAAGGATGAGGATGAGTTGTAGGAGAGCGAAGGGTAGCCGGAGCCCATGCCAGCGGACAAGAGACAAGAAGGCGACATTACGACGACGACTGCGACAAGCTCATATTGCTTTATGTCTTTTTGTTGTTGTTGTTGTTGCTCTCTCCTTCTTTCCACCTTCCTTACTCCATCATCTTCATCTCTCTCGCTCGCATTTGCCTCTTCCTCTTCTGGTTATGCACTTTTAATGGTACATTTTGTAAGTAAATTGCATTAATTTCATGTCTTTGGCAAATGCTTCGAAACCCAAAAAAAAATAGGAAGAGAAAAGAAAGCAAATAGAGTTGTTTAGCATAGTGCTCCATAGTGTGATAGAGTGTGGGCCTAAGTTATTTTATTTTTGTCTTCCTTTTTTTTCTACTTTTGCCGTTGTCAATGTGCCAATTGGATGATTGAACGATTTATGACTTTGGCTGCAATTGTGCAAGAACCGGTTGAGAATTCGATCAAAATGCAATTAAAATAGCCAAGTCAAAGTCGAGCGAAGATGCTGCCTTTGGCAGTGCTGAGAAAACATTGGCCATAGCATCTTCTCCAACTGGCCAATTGATATTTAACGTTGCTGTCAATATGTGGAAAACCTAGGTGGAAAATATTTAATTGAAAAAACAAGAAATTGTGAAGAAAAACACGAAAGCCACACTGGCTACTGCTACCACTTCCATTCAATGCAGTTATATGACACCGGATTAAAACAAAAAAAAGAAACAGTGATTACCCATTCTTTGGTCTCAAAATTATTCCAAGATCGATATTCGCCGAAAAAAAAGAATATAGAATATAGAAAAAGAAACAGTGATTACCCATTCTTTGGTATCAAAATTATTCAAAGATCATCAAGTATATGAAATTATAACTTTATATAAAGTAAATACGTATTGATCATACTTATTTTCCGTTTTTCCGTCGATATTCGTCGGATATCAATCAATTTACCATAAATATTCATATATGACAGAAGAACAGACAGAAACAGATTTACACTATCAATCAACCACTATCATAACTATTTGGAATACATCTCAATGTTTTGACATTATTTCTTTAAATAAATTCAAATGAAAATAGTATAATTTTATCTGAAATTTAAAGCCATTTTAAGACAACTATGTGGAATTTTTCAAATATTTTTGTTAAACTCGTAACTAAACTTTTCATTAGCAAATTTGAAAACTTTCAAAACTTAAAAATTTATTAAAACTATGTGTAATTACACAATTTATAAAGGGTTCATTTAGTATTTAGTATTTTGCCATCTTGAGGGCAGCCATTTTGCATGCCGCCATTTTGGATCTTGCTTTTGAAATGAGAAACTTTTTAGGCATTTGCATGATGCATATTGGTAAGCATTCGTCTTAGATTCAACGAAAAGCTGTTAAAAAGAACTTTTGATTTTTTGGTTTCTTCACTAATTTTGAAACAGCATTTTTTGTATTTCATTTGATTTGCATTTCTAATATACATAGTTCTTTGAAGCTTCTCAAACTTCCTGGTGAATACTTTATGAAGTTGAAGCATTAGTTTTAATTTTTGTCTTTTTGCGGTTCTCTTTTGAATGTATAAGTTTTTTATGGCTTTGCCTATAACTTCGTTTTACCTTTGACCTTTGCCACACACACACACACACACATACACACACACACACACACACACATACAGAAAGAGAAAGAGATATACACACAACCACTTAGATGCAAAAGCCATCGTTGTTGCTGTCGTCCTCGTCGTCATCGCCATCGTCTGCCATCTCATTACAGTTTTCCCCATTGGTTTCTTTACATATATTATGAGCATTCAATGAAGATGGCCACCCTATACATGTATGTGTGTCTATGTACTTTTATAGCTTGGCGGCTAGTGTAAAAAAAAGCTTTTAGAGAAGAACTAAAGAGGCTCCATTTATGCAGTTTTGCCAGAGTTGCCACCGTTGCAGGCCCCGGTGCCTTGCTCTACATACATACATACATACATCCAGACTTATAAAACTATTATGCATACAGTCGCCATCTCTGTCTACTCCTTTGTGTCTCTTGGTGTCCCGTTTTTACAACGTTTTGCGCAATAAATTTCAATATTTATGTTTCTGGGTTAAAACTGTGTGGGCAAAAAAAAGAAGAAATTTAAAGGGCCACCGCTAACAACAACTACAACGACCCTACCAAGTTAATACTACAGATATAGATACAGATACAGATATATGTATATATAAATATAAGCATATGTGCACATAGATTGTAGTTCGTCGAACAGAAGTCTACCTACACACACCACAGACACAGACATACGTTCGTTTGGTTATTTACTGATGATTTTTGCTTTGTCAATATGCAGATGTAAATGCAGAAGGATATATGCAGAAAACAAAAAACGAAGAGAAAACAAGAGAAACAACAAAACAGAAAAAAACATGTCAGTTCTTCTAACGTTTTGCACTTTGTTTCGCAAAAGGATTTTCTATGTTTTCCAACAGCTTTTGTTTGCCGCTTAACACACACCTACTCACACATACACACACACATAGATCGGAAAAGAGAAAGGAAGTAAGAGACACACCATAGAGAGCTTTTAGTTTTGCATTTTTAAGCACTTGGCTTTGCGTAGTTTTTGGAACAAAAAAAAAAAAAACAAAGAATACTACGCAAAATCTTTCAAAAAATATACAAAAATCTCGTCTGTGTGTAAAACAAACACTAAAAGCAATACAAAATACAGATAGACAATCCAAAACAAAAAAAAAGAGACAAAAGAGTTTGGTATACTAGAGCGAAAAAAATGGATAAATCCCCATGCCCTTAGGATGCATTCGAGTCCCTAGAAAATTTCATAAGCTCTGCTGGATTGCTGCATATGTATGTATTGCATGTACATGTGTATGTATGTATGTGTGTATGTCTGCTGCTCCAGCCTCTATCCTATGCCAACAATCCCTTTACCAATAACCACACCAAAGTGCATTGAGTGGCAATTGAAGTTTTAAGCCCTTCAATTAGGTGTAAAAATGTGGACAACAATGAGATCTCCGACTAAAACGTTGTCTGGGCTCAACACACACACACACATACACACCAGTAGCAAGTTTACCAAATTAAAAAAAATACATATTTAAGATAATCAATTAATTTTTTATAAAGTTGTTCTTAAAGTTCTTTTTGTGTACTCATTGAATTCATTTCGATTCGTCACGTTTTTCGTGAGATTCAATCACTTGTCACCTATATATGTACATACATGCATATATATATATATATATATATACATATATATATATATATATATATATATATATGTACATATATATCTACTTGAATCCTCGCCACTTTATCCAACTCAGACTTAAGCATTTCGCTTTCAGCTCTCACATTTCAAACTGAAAGTTCTTGGGCACAGCATTCTCAGGCCATGCACGCAAACATGAAATGTATTTAACTTAATTTAGTTCAAGTTACTTAAAAAAGCTTTTAAAAGTAACAGAAAACAGGCAACAACAGCAACATCAGCAGCAACAACAACACAAAAGTACAGAACAAGCAAAACCAAAACACAAACAACAACCAAAAAAAACAAAAAAAAAACAAAAAAAACTTTTATGCCAAAAAAAAAAAACCAAAACAACAACAAAAACAGAAGCAGAAAAAACAAGAAAAAACTGCACAACAAATAATCCTAAAATTTGTTTTACAAGTTGAATCAACTGCTTGATACCCTCGAAATAAATATTAAACAATTAACCATCTTATGTTTTCTTTATATTTGCTCGTACCTTTCATATTGTGAAGTTCGTTTTTAATTTTTATTAATTTATATATTTTGTTTTATTTTTCTAAAATGTTATAAATAGTTTTTTGTAATCATTTTGGTAGAAACATTTAAGAAGAAGTATTTCTGTTACCAGAAAATTTATTTCCGAGATAGTTTTTAGTGTGTCTATTCTAAAAATTAACAAACTTCTGCTATATCCTTGTAAGTGGAGTCCGTTTTTTGCACTGTGATCTGTTTCAAGGAAGATTCATTAAAGATTAAGCAAAAGTTGGCTCAAGAGAAAAAGAGGTTGGAAGCTGAATAAAATTCTAATCCAATCTCGAAAGTAAGTCTTTGTCTTTAATGATCGGTGAATTATTTCATATAAGATACAAGTAAACTTCATAGTAGGTCAGAGTATGCCATACAAATCTAAATGTCAAAAGGGTATGAAAAACGTGACGAAAAAGAACGAAAGGGAAAAGTGTGTTAAAAACAAAGTCGAATGATGGAGCCGCGGTAAATGCGAAAGGTTGGAGAAAATTCATTAATATGCACATATGTAGATTATATGATTAAAAGTATGCAAAAACGACCTACACAACGACCACTCACTCCTCCCGCCCCTCCCCCCTAGCACCAGAGGCACCTTCCTTTAGATTGCGTGGAAAAGTTTTTACACAGCATAAGAGAGGGAAAGATAGAGAAAGAGTAAGGGAGTAAGAGAATGAAGAGTTTTCACTTTTTTTTTTGGGACAACAAGTTTACCTTATTGTAAACTTTGAAAGTATGAGGAAAAGGGAAAAGTGTAGAGTGTAGAAAATGTTAAATTAAAGTTCTAATACTAATGAGGGTAAGGATCAAAAGAACTGCCAAAAAAAGGCAACCAAACGATAAGCCAAATGACTGAAAATTAAAAAACCAAGGGATGAATATGGGAATGGCGAAAAAGTGGAATGAAGGGCAAAAAACATTAAGGATGATGAAGAAGGAAGGAAAAGCTCAACAACTAAACTATCTGCTAATGAAAAACAAGAAAGCAAACCTAGGCACATACATACATACATACATATATACACACACTGTTTACTCCCCCCGTCTTTCATTTGCCCCAAAAAGAAGGGTTGCCAGATATTTTGTTTGCCAAATGGAAATACATCAAAATAAATGCGGAAAAAAACCCGAGTGAAAAAAGGAAGAGCAAAGCAAATGCAAATATGAAAAGATATGCTCACACACACATACACACACACACACACACACACACACACACACACACAGACATACTCACCCACAAAGGATGCATGTGGCTATGATTGCGCCAATGGCCATTGGCAAATATGCCTAAATAAATATTTGGCACACTTTCGACCATCATCCCCGGCTTTACCCCTCAGTCCTTCATAACCGGCTATCCCACTATCATCGCCATCATCAAGCACAAAAAAGGGTTAAGTATGAGCAAAATTTTACCTGATGTCAAAAGTAATTAAATAAAATGCCAGCATCAGCAGATACAAGAAAGGAACAACAGCATCTAGAACCTGGACCTGGGTCTGAACCTGAACCGAAAAGGACCCCATTCAAAATGGTAAATAAGAAGATGCAAAAGACAGGCAAAACTCTGGCAACGCCAGCAAACAAATTTAATAATAGTAAGGCAAACTTTCCATTTGCTGTTGATGTCGTCGTCTTTGTTGTTGCTGCTGCTGTCTTGTGGAGCAAAGAAAAGTCACCAAGGCTGCAAGGCAAAAAGACTAGTTGAAAAGTAAATCCTCTTACGTTTCCAAAAAGCAAATTCCAATCGCTTACAATTAGCGATGCACTTAGAGACATACAGTTATCCATAACATCATATTTATTGAAATTTACCCTGAAATCTATGATAAGCAACAGATGTTTGATTCATTTTTTACTAAAAAAAAGTTCTAATTGGAAAGAATCTAAGAAATGTTAATGTTCATTTCAAAATTCAGATACAGTTTTGCAAATTATAAGTGTTTAGTTAAACTTGTGTAACTATCTGGCAACGCTTTTTGAGGAATTACTTTCAAATAGAAAGCCATCAAAGTGCATATTTGAAACCCTATAGAAATCATTTCGGTATTTTAAAAAGATCTTGTTCTTGGCTAATGGAAAAGTCAATGGACTCTGCGGTCATCTTAGGATTTAAAAGAAGTTTAGTTCTGCAGTCTGAAAGTCGAGTCATTAAATTACCTGGGCAGGCAAACACCAAAAAGAAGAAAGAAAAAAGTCGAATAAAAAGTGTGAGAATGAAAGGCATACAAAGACATGAAAAAGATAGAAAAGAGAAGAAATGTGAAAAGAAAGCTGAAAGTTGAAAGTTTGCCAGCGAAAAGTCAAAATGGGCAAAAGGAAAATGTGTAATGGGAAAACAAAAAACAAAAAGCCAAAAATAAAATTGTTCGTACATACTATAATACCTGAAAGAAATAAGTTTGGCAAAAAGGGCAGAAATAACAACAACAGCAATAACAACAGCAATGACAATAACAATAACAAACAGACAGAACAAAACAAAACAAAAAAAATAAAAGGGCAACAACAAAAAATAAAACTTTTGTGCAATAGTGTGACAATGAGGGCGGCAGCCCAAAATGAGACTCCCAAATATAACTGGAGGCGTGGCACCACAGGTAAGAAGAACTTTACTTTACGTTTTCCCGTTTCCCGTTTGAGTTTGATTTGACTTGAGAGTCACCCGGCTAACCGACTGCCTACTCCTCGCCGAATTTTCATGACAGTTGCTGTAAGTAGCCGTGTAATAAAATTACTTTTTAAGTGCGCCGTTGTGCGTACCTAAAGATGTTGTTGCTGCTGCTGCTGCCGCTGCTGCCAGGTACAAAATGGGATCTCCAGACGCTTCGCTTCATTTGTTCACAGAGAGTTGTGCGAGACGACGAGGGAGGCGCGGGAGGCGACAAGAAGATACTTACATAGCTGCTGCCACCCGTCACTTCAATGTCAAAGTCTAAGTCGGAAGTCATTTGAATTATTTAACGAAAATTGAATGAAGAAGCTGGAGAAGTAGCAACAGCAGCAGCAGCCGCACCACCAGAATCAAATAAAGCACAAGTAGATGACGAAGATGTGTGTGTGTGTGTGTGTGTGCCAAGGTGTGACGCAAAGAAGGTAACAAAAAGAAAATCACACAAAATTTTTCTTGCAAAAATATGGCTTACATACATACATATATTCTTTTGCAAGTAAACTTGTCATAAATCAGAGGCGAAAATAAGTTGTTCATTTTAAGAGTTTTTCTTTCTTTATGACCAACCAAACGATCGACCGGACGCCTGCAGCAGCAGCAGCATATGCCTCAAGTTTAAAAACCTCATCCCCCCCCCAGCACCCCCCGTGGACTGCTCAATAAAAAAAATATGTTGCAAATTATGAAATATTTGAAAGTTTTCTTCAGGCAACAAAAAAATGCGACGACTTACACACAGAGGCGCATGGCGCCATTTTGTAGCCCGAACGAAAGAAACAAGAAGAGAAAGAAGCCCCAACTCGTGTCCTTTGGCTGGCCGTTATGGCCATTTAAGTTTTCATAAGTTGGGCAAATAAATTTTAATCGAAAAATGCGCCAAGGCAATAAGCAGGCAATGGACCAAAAACGATAGAACAGACACCGAAGCGCGCAGAATGTTGCAGCATATAAGATGGATGGGGGGGGGCGAGGGTTGGTTAGGCCATGCGACAACTTTTACTGCAGTGGGCAACATTTAAAGCACATAGAGAGTAATTTCAATCAAGTAAAAGACCGAGAGAGAGAGAGAGGGAGAATAAAACGGAAAATCCTAAAATGAAAATAAAAAATTCCATAAAAATCTTAGTAGACAATATCACGTTATTGTCGCTATTGAGTAGCGTTTTAAATTAATTTTTAAATAAAAATAAAGAATTTGCAAAATAATAACTTCTATCTATCTATTCTATATATTTCTTAATGCTTTTTCAACTAAATAATCTAGTTGAACCTTGTTAAGTTATATGTACATATATAACTAATCATCTTTGTGAACCATACTCATAGGCGGATCTCCGCATGAGAATAGCGAACATGTAGTTCTTCTTTTTGAACTACATTTATCACTGTTTAATACATTTTTAGATTAAACAATTTGTTGTTTTATTTATTAACTAAAATAATATAATATCTATAAATATATTTCTTTAACGAAAACATCAAACTATAATATTTAGATTCATTTCTTTTTATTCTTAATGTTTTATTTTATTTTAGTTTATAAATTAAATAGCAAATGGTTTAGTCTAAAATGTATTAAACAGTAATATATAGTCTTACAAGACCAGACTTCAAAATTTTATAATATATTTATAATAATTTTTATTAATCAACTACTTGATTATTCTTTTTGAAATGGTTTTCTTTTTCAAAATTTAACTCTTTTATTTGCCAATTTTATTAATTTGTTAGTTTTACACAAATATAATTTTGAAACAATTTTAAAACTTCAAGTTTCCTATTTAAGTAACAAAGTTGTTTAATGTTTTAAATTGTGAATTAGTGAAAATAACTGTGTTTTTCTTAAAACACAAAAACAAAATTAGAATTATGTATAAATAAACCTATGAAGCTTTTCATACACAAATTGAATTTGTTAAAAAAATGCACTTAACAATTTTTCTGATAAAATTTCATACCAATTTGTAAATTTCTTTTCAGATATCAATTAACTACCTAGTATAATGAAGAGTAATAATGATTTTACACCTCATCTCGATTTCGAAGTCGCAATTTGCCTTCAAGTACTGAGTAAGTCAAGTTCTAATCTATAATTCAAATGATTTAATTTCGAATCGAAATGTTATTGATGAAGTTTTGATGACAACGAAACTAAAATAAATGAAATTTTTGATTGAAACAACTGTTTCTCAAAACATTTCACTGTAGATATTCGAAATTAACACGACCAAACTAAAACATGACTTTAATTAGTAAACTAAACTAAATTAGACGTAACTATTTGTTAGGATCTTTTGAATTTCTGTGAGGTTCTGTGTACGTTGATTTCGTTTCGTTACAAAATCTCTGTAACTATCTCTGTCCTTTTATTGACTTTTGCTCCCTGCATCAGTGGCCAGAGGATTCAGGCAATTTGATTAGCACCCAAGCAGAATCATTAGCAAACATCAGGACAATACACAGCCAAATAGAACAAACAAACGAAAGTAAACAAACAAATAGACGAAGCGAAGGGAGAGAGGGAGTCTATAACAGACTGAGCATATGTTGATGGACGATGAGGGGGGGAAACAGAATGGAGGAGAACATGTTAAACATATGCAAACAAGTGGGTGAGTGGGTGAATTTGGTGGTGCTGGTCCTGATCCTGGGGGGTTTTTCGACTCGGAGTCGGAGTCGGAGGCTTGTTGCTCTCTTGCTCCAAGTGAAGCAAATAAGCAACAAATTAAATAAGTAACAAAGTCGGAATCATGAAGCAGCTGCTACCCAAGTGCGACTAGGCAGGGAATGTCTACAGAGAGCACAGGATAAGACAGCTTAGCAGATAACATGAGACATTTCAGGCATTTCTGCCTGACAACGAATACAAATACAAAATACGAAAACGAATAAGAATTCAGCAGATGATGATGATCCCCAAGGAAGCTGCCTACTTCTTAGCTTCTCCATCTCCTTCTCCTTCTCTGCTACTGTCATGTAAGTAAAATTTGTCCAGCCTGAAATTATGCGCACAAGACTGAACCAAAGGCAATGGGGGTCTTGCCGCCGTTCCTTTTGGCTTTTTAATAAATGATTCTTGGAGGGAAGTAGGGCAGAGATGCGTGTCATGTAATTAATGCGAGCCAAATGAATGAACAAAACCCAAAAGAACACAACGAAAGACAAAAAAAAATACCAAAAACAAACAAAAATAGTCAAACAGACAAATGATTTTATATATGTTCAACGGAGGGAGAAAATGATGGCAACTTTGAGCGGCAGGAGAAGGACATCATATGTGTGTCAGGACTGTGTACAGGAACAGGAGCAGCAGCAGGCGATACAGTGAGCCCATTTTTATACAAATAAAATTAAGTAAAACGACAGCTTGGCATACACCGAAAGAGAGAGTCAGAAAGAGGCAGAGAGAGAGAGAGAGAGAAGAACAGAGTTTGCCAAAGTCGAATTGCAAATGTTCTATCTTTTAATCTCTTATTTAGCAAACAAACTAATTAACTAAATACTTTCTACTATGTTACTTTTCGATATCTTAATATTCGGTTCTATGAAACCAATTAATGATTTTTGAAACAATTTTAGCTTAATATTCAATTGAAAATAAAAGCTTTTTCGAAACTCCATGATTAAATAGAAGGATAACCTCAAATTAAGTCATTCCTCTAGTCGAAGATGAACTTTAAATACAAATGAAAAGTTTAAAAATATATTTTAAAAATTGTTCTGTTTGGATTTAATAAAAATGAATGTTAGTTAAATAGTTTCCAATGAAAGGAAATGAAATTGCATGAGTTTTCATATGGAGTCAAAATAATTTTCAAAGACAGGCTAAAAGAGAGTAACTGAAAAACGCATTGGGCAGAGAGAGGGAGAGAGATAGAGAGATATGGAACTCCAAGGCTAAAAGAAGTAGCGTATCCACTGTTTACCTCTGGGGACAAGACTAAGCCAATGCTCCCGTTCACTTTGGTGGCATCTTTCCACCCGCCATCACTCTTTACCATGTTGGCACGCAAATTTCTTGGCGTTTGCTGCGCGTGCTACACAAACTGGCGATAAATTTTAATACCTAGCCAAGGAAAAGAAAATACAAAAAAAAAAAAAAACGATGGAAGGCAAATGGCAACAACAACAACAACAACAACGACAACCTTTGGCGCATTTGAAAATTTATTGTTATTATGTGAATTTTATAAACGATGTTTTGCCAAAGAGAAGGCTTTTCCCACTGCTATGGCTGATGCTGCTGGTTGCTGCACTTAATTAAATTTTATGTGAAACGAAGCGAAGACCAGCAGAAAGAAAAAGGATTCCCTCCCTCCCCCTTTCCTTCCCCCCCTTGGTCGCTGCAGCCTTCAACTAAGCCCAAATGAGCTGCCAACAACAGCAACAAAGCTGCTACCGAAGAGAGAGACACCAAAAAAAATAACAAGAAGAAATGGCCTTAAACCTGTCTCCGAGATACCCTAGCCAAATTAATTTTATCAGTCGTTTTCCTGCTCAAAATTTAAAAAAAAACATTGTCTTAATTCTACTTAACCCATCTTTGCTTTGATATCGAAATTCGAAAATTCATGTTGTATGTTGAAAAAGAAAGGTAGAGCAAAAAAGTAGTCCTTTGACTTCATATGCCCTAGGTTGTTCTTTGTCTTTTTGCTGGGTATGTAACGAAAAATTAACCCAAAAAAGACTGAATTAAAGCAAAAAGGAGACAAAAAAACACCACCACCAAGAAATTTTTTGGCCATAAGAAGGGAAAGTGTCAAGGGAACTGGACTTTATTTAAACTTGTACTAATTTTTTTGTTTTTTGTTTTTTTGGTTGGTGTTGGTGAAAATTTCAAACCGATTAAACTGTGTTTTTCTCAGCTCCTTGGAGAGGAGCTTTTCTTACGGTCTTGTGTCCTTATTTTATCTCTTTCTCTCTCGTCCTCTCTGGATACATTCCATATCTAAGCATCTCCATACAAAATCCACTAAACAAATGCAGGTCAATTTTCTCGAGTGTCAAGGGAAAATCGCACAAAAAAATTCCAAACGTTTTACGATGATCAACAACAACAAAAACTAAAAAAAAAGTAAATAAATAAATAAAAAAAAAACAATAAGAAACACAAGCAAGCACAAGAAAAAAAAAAGGAAAAAAAAACTGTCGACTGTCATTGAAAAATGCCAAGCGTCAATGTTGGCGAAAATGTCGAAGAAATTCCAGCACATTTTTTATTGAGCAACTTCGATTGCTTACCCCCAATCGACACCTCTCCCCGCTCACACCTACCTCTCGCCCTCATCAACAACAATGTGAGTTGTCTCCATATTTATTTGGGGGGAACTCGTGTGAAGAAGCTAAATAAACTCAATACAACGAAAATCCTTCTTTTCATGGCATCTGTTTTCTTTCGATTTTTTTAAATGGGGCGAATGGGCACAACACTGACGATGGCAATAAAAAGCGCAAACGACAGTTCCTTCTCCTCCCTGTCACGCCACATCACCCCTTTTGGCCTAGTTGCGCGTTGTCGGAAGGAAATGTCGTCATTACTGTGCAACTTATTGGTAGACGAAACTCAACGCAACTCAACTCAACTCAACTGAACTCAAAGATGAAGCTGAAAGCTGTAGAAGATGAAGGCATTCTCAACATTTTCCACATACACTTGACACCCAGCGGGAGAGAAGAAAAGAAAATGCGAGAGAGAAATGGTGGGGATAGCGCGTAGCTTTACGCAATATGCAAATGTGTTAAGAATCTTACAAATTTGTTAAGCAAATCGAAGACGAAACCAAACCAAGCACAAAAAAGCAAAGGCACACAAAAAAAAAAAAAAAAAAATAAAGAAAAAGGGAAGAAAACACGAGATGAAGAAAAGGAATCAAATAAAACCCAAGCACATTTATCATCTGGCAGTTTGAACCAACAGCAGCAGCAGCATCTCCCCCATCATCATCATCAGCAACATCAGGAGCTGGAGCAGAAGCTAACGCGGTAGGGTGATGCTGGATGCTGGGCCTTTGGTTTAGCCGGCGAATCACACTTTGATTTATTCATGTGCCCAGGTAACAAGTTAGGGGTTAATGGGCCTCCAGCCTACCAACCAAAATATCCTTGACAACAGACCCGCTGCTTCCTCTCTGCCAATTGCCACATTTTGCGGCTTTATGAGCTGCTAAAGATGCTGACGATTGGAATTCAAGAGCCGAGGAGCCCCCCGAACCCCAGAAGTGTCCATAAAAAAGAAAAAGATTCGCTACATTTCGCCTATGACCAAATCTTGGCCAAAAAGTGAGGTAGATGAGAACGGGGCAAGGTTAATGTTAATGGTTGTTTTCGTTGTTGTTGTTGTTGTTGGTACCTGCAATCATGTAATCGCTCTAGAGATCAAACAAGTGTGAGAAGGCAATCGATGAATATTTATATTCTCAAATGTTAGAGTATTCAGTTGATATGCATAAATCTATCTTTTATTGCTTATAGTGCTTACTAGAACTAACGTATTCTCTGAAATGAAGAATTAGCTCTTTTCTAACGTAAACCAATCTCAAGTTTTTATGCTTCTCAAGTTTTAGACATCTTCAGGACTAGTCCCAGAATTTAGAACAAAGACTTTTAAACTTTAAATCATCCAAAAAGTTTTGTTTGCTCTTTTCGATTAAACTGAAGGATGAGTATTATAAACAAAAGGATTTTCATTGTCAGAAATAAATATTTGAATTTTATCTTTTTACATGTTAATTCACCGCCCCGAAGCTCATACGAATCCCTTAGCCAATGATTTGGCCGTCAACATGTTACTTTAAATATAAAATATTGCACAGTCCACTCGTAAGATAATAATCGGTTATCTAAATTTATCCCAGTCTGACTTTATTTTAGAAGTTTTTCCATTTTGTTTCATTAACGGTTACTTTTAAAGCATAATGTTTCAATTTGTTTTATTGGATTTAACTAATGTAGACCAAGAGACAGATTTAAAGGGCTTAAAAATAAACAAATTCTTTACCAAAAACCTCTCTTTAAAGCTATAAACTTTTTGGTTTGATGTAATTTCGATTAAAAAAAGCAGCTTATTTCGGCATTAAAAAGACTTTGTACTTTTCCTAAGCAAGTCTTCTCGGGTCCCTTTCTTAATATATGTATAACTACTAGAAAAGTAATTAACCTGGAATGCTTGTTGAACAGAAATCAACCGTAATAGAAATTCAATAACCATAACGAAATTGTTAGCAATTAAGAAGAGAAGAAATAGCAACTGAAATGAAATCGAGCATTGAAAACAACATTTTTGTTTGCATATTTTTTTTTTTTTTTTTTTGCAAATCTCTTGTTTCGGATAATTTGTGTTGAAGGCCACAAGAAGCAAACAAATCGGTTGAGGATTCCCTTGTCGCCTTACTTTCCTCACTTCATCAGTGGTTCTCTTTGAGTTTGGTGTTTATGTATCTTGAAGGTGGCGCCATCCAGCGGGCGCTAATTTCTTATGAACGCACGAATAAATAAAAATAATTTGGACTTACATCTCGAGCCCAGTTTAGCTTGACTCGGTTGGGTTTGTTTCCACTTCAAACAGTTTTATTTTTTTTTTGTATTTTTTTTTTTGCTTTGTTGGTTTGCCCCACCTCAGTGAAAATGAAGGTGGTGGGGTTGGTGGCGGTGGTGTTGCAGGTATGAGAAGTCTCCGGGGCGCTCGTCCATGTAATATGCTAGAGGTATTTCTTTTTTCTTTCTCGTTTTTTTTTATTTTTTGTGTTAAAGCGGATTTAAATTTGATTTGGCTGCGCCTGAGTTGGGTAGAGTAAACAAAAGTTGCCTTTGCCTCGCCTTTGCCTGCATGCAAATTAAATTTGAATGCCCTTCAATGAGCAGGAGAATTGTGGTGATGCGGGGGCGGAGGCGGGCCGGTTGACTGTGACTGGGGATGGTGGTTGGGGGGAATGGGGGAGTCTCTCGTCTGGTTATCAATGGCGGAAGACAAATGGTTTTGGTAGTCGGACGAGCGTTATGCGCGCGACTGCACTAAGCAGCGATTATCCTGCCACGAGTCCTGGCACAAACACTGAAATCCAACCACCCCTCCACATCTCACACACCCATACACACACACACACACATAAATAAACAGAGCACCCAGAGAAACTGGCATCTAATATATTCATACATAAGCCAGCTAGTAGAAAATTTATGCTAATGTTTCATATCCCCCATCAAACCGCCGCCACAGAGGAGTTTCCAGTCGTTTCCCACAATCAAAAACTTTACAAAACTTCTGTTTAAATGCGGGTTAGGAGCTGTGTTGCCTAACTCATAGGTAGGAGTTTCACATACACAAACACACCCAAAAAAGAGAAAAAAAGGAGAGAAAACCTATATAACTGCCGTCGAGTCAGGTGATAAATGTCAGTGCATCCTGTTTGCCACACATAATTCTTGTTATTCTTTTTCACATTTCACCGCCGCCACGACAGACCTACAGAGTCTGTAGGAATGTGTATGTGAGTCTGACTGTTGGTTGAAAGAACGTTTTGTGCACTTCACTGCAAGTGGCGACTAGTGAATAAAACTGCTGATGAGCAGCTCAACAGTTTGTTGCACCTCTCTCGTCCTCTTTGTCCTTAAAACCCTTCTTCATCCTGTCTTTTTGAAAAATTACCCCACCAAAAACAGATCGATAATGAATTATCGATTGCCTTTTCCCATTTTATAGTTATACATTTTGCTGCCATTTGGAGTCCACTGAACTCACACACACACACACACATACGCTTACGCCGTGCTCCAGTTTCCCTACCGCCTCTTAGTTCTGGCCCTGGAATTGGCTCATAAATTTTAACTTCCGTTGAAAGTTACCAGAATTGTAGAAAAAAGGGGGGAGAAACGAAGGCTAACCACTTGAGCAATTATTAATGTTAATGTCTTCATTACAATTCATGACGCTTTTGTTCTGGCCAATAGACACACCTATTTCCCTTTCCCCACCCACCTCTCTCTCTCACTCTCTAATCACTGCGCGTTTTCAAAATCGCTCGCACTTGGTAAAACGCTACTTAAATCGCGCACAAATCGCAAGGCCATAAATTATGCCAACGATTTGTGAAATCAATACAGGAAATGTGCAAAGAGCGAGAGTGAGTAGAATAGAGCGGGGGGCAAAGGGTATGCGAATACCATTTTGACTTTAATCGTCCTGGCTGGCTGTTTGGCTGGTTGACTGTCAGGTGGCTATATGGGCGTGTCGTGACATAAAGTGGGCGTTAAGCGCCCTCCGGCTGAGTGACTGAAAATGATACTTTAATGTGACAGGCGGTCGGTTTTGATGCGGTAGCATCACAAGGGCTAAGAGAACAAGGACAAGGCGTTGTAGGGGCAAGGATGGCAACTGCCGTTGACAGCATGCTGATGATTTTTGCACCTTTTTTTTATCCTACTGCTACTGTCTACTGTCTCTTTTTCTCTATTCCTGTCATAAAAGAGAAGGCAAAAAAAAAAAAAACAAGAAAAAACTATCAACATCCCATTTTTTTCCGCCACTCTTTATTTTTGCTCGTTGCCTCTTTCTTTCTTTTTTTTGCTTCCTGTTGTATTTTGCCGTTTTAATTCCCGGGGCGCGCTTTCAACGCTTGTCATCTTACCGCTAATGGCGGCTACATGTCAACCACTCATCTCACTGCACTGCAGCAGCAGCAGAAGCTCCGACTTCATCGTCAACTCCAACTCCGATTTGGACTTCCCAGTCGAAGTCCGCTTTTGGTTCGTTCGTTTGGGCTGCTCGTTTTGCCAGCCATTCTTTCTACCCATTCCTTCATTTCATTCATATTGTGGCAACGACGTCATCAGCAGTAGAGACCAAGTGATGGAAGGAGGATGAGCCGCTAGGTGGCGCCACAGCGACGTCAAGCGTGAAATCGCTTTGCCTGCCTGCCATCCAGCCAGCCAGGCAGCCTGGCAACCTGTCGTCATAAAAATTTTTATACCCAACAACAAAACAACGAGCCAACGGCAGCGGCGAAAGATGAGGCTACAGCACTAGCTGAACAATGCATTACCCCAAACATCAAAAGTACAATTTTGCACACATTGCCTCGACTTTGAAATACCCTTTAAACATTTAGATCCAAATAATGATTAAATCTGTGACTGATTGAAAATGAACAACTGATCCAACTGAGATGCAAACAGGACCTCATGATTAGAAACTTGTAACTCTGTTCGTATATACCCCAAATATACCCTTTGCCAGTTTATGCAACGAAGACAAGAAGAGCGAGAGAGTGAATGGATGGTGTTATGGGGCGAAGGCAAAAAACGCGGCTGTGCGAAAAACAAATTCCAAAAACGCATCATAACGATGTAGCCAGGTGACAGCATCAGCAGGAGACGATGCCATGCCACCACAAGGGGTTGTGTGTGTGTGTGTGTGTGTGTGTGTGTGTGTGTGTGTGCTTAGGGTTTGGAGAGGGGAGTATAGGCCCAGCAACTGCAACGGGAAGAGATGAAGGTGAGGAATGGGGCCTTGCGCTAATGAGTTTCCGTCTGTGGATCGCGACTGCTAGTGGCAATGCCTAAAAACGAACTGCTTGAGGTGTACGTACCGCATCACATCCGTTACACACAGAGATAGATAAAGAGAGAGAGAGAGATAGAGAGAGAGAATATAAAGATGCAAATGTAGATGCAGATATAGATATATGTTCTCCTATGTGGCAATGTCATTAGCGGTTTTCCCATTAATTGGCCCGTCTTAAATATATGTACATATATATAGAGAGACGAAAATAAAAGAAGGGATATAAAAATAAAACGTTCGCCCGGCTAGCTTCTTCTTCTAGCGCCAGTGTTGACAGTATAAACAAGAGAGTAAACAGTCAGACAGTCTTCCATTCATTCAGTCATTCAGTCATTCAGTCAGTGAGTCAATCTATCAGTGAGTCATTCAACAGCTGACAACTTAAACAAGGATAACGACCAGACACATCAAGTCAGCGAGTGAATTGGGCGCTACCAAAACGTTGTGTGGGGGAGCGGAGGAAATATAGATACCAGCAACAACACCAATAACAACAACAACATGGTTAAATATCTTGAAATAATATTTACACTTTACGCAAAAGACACAGTGCAAACATCAGCAGTCACCCAGTCGAGATGATGTTGTTAAGTCCTTCCCATTCCTTGAGTTCCCTTCTTTTTTTTTTTTTTTGTTCGTTTTTCCTTTCAAAATAAGTTAATCGCTTTTGGTCAGCTTTGGCTGCTGAGTTAAATTGTAAACCGGTTGCTATATGTATGTATATTTGTCTAGTATATATATATATTTAGCATTATGTGCTCTTCAATTTAAGTCTGGCCGCACGCAAAACTATTTTTAAATGACGCGTCGCACCAGCAGCGCAGACAAAACGGCGCAGCCGAAACCAGAATATCCCCAGACAAGCTGTTGCCGGAGACGTCAAAAGGAAACAGTGACTAGAATAGAGATGGAGTTTAAAGTTTGAAGTTCAAGACGACCTTTTGTCCGGGATAGAAGAGACAGACGGACAGACAGACGGACAGACCTAGAGAAACCAAGAGGAAGCAAAAGATTGTGGTCGAGTTTTCGCGCCAATGCCGCAATTGAAATTGCATTTGCATTTCCATTTGCACTTTAGTTTCTATTGTTTGCAAGTAATTGAAAGCGTCCAAGAATAGAAAATCTAAAATCAAGATTTTCCCATCATAAAGAAAAATTGTAATTATAGTTATTAAGTAAGGAAACGGTTACATGTAATTATGGCTTGGTCGCATCTTTGATCTTTCTGTGTGTTTTGTGGCAAAGTTTTTGGCCCTTTAATTGGCCAATTTTCTATATTTATTTACTTAGACATCTTTCCTAGGGGGAGAAGAGGGCAGCGAGTCAGTCGGGTCAGTCAAACGCATAGACCCAATCTTAGCTTAGTTTTTCATGTTAAACAAATTCAATTTGAATGGCACTCGCCTCTTTGGCTTTGGCTTTTGTTTTGTATTTTTTTTTTTTTTTGTGTAATTTCTCTAGTGAATGCGAGAAAGAAAATGGGGAAAAAAAGAAGGAAGAAGCAGAAAAAGAAAAGAAAACTGTTGGCGAGAAGTTGTGGATTGGGGGAGATATATAATTGAAAATTAATTGCTTTTGACAGCTAAGAATATGCCCAGGGAGAACTTTGGCTTCAATTTCAGTCAAGAACTTCAACTGGCCAAGAGAAACGGGTTATTTAATTAATTTTAAGCTAGCCATTTTACTGTTCCCCACCCAATATACCCAACACTCTGGCTGTCTGCTTAATTGTTTTACCTATCAATTTTGAGAAAAGAAGGCGTCAACACGCGATCCCTCGATCTTGGTTGGTTGCCTTTTCGGGCGTTTTTTTCTTCTTGGTTTTATAATTTCCTTAATACTGATATTCAATTTTCCAATTGATTCAATTTGTCATGGAAATTTTCTACTAATAAACTTGTGCAAAACTTCACAAAATGATGAAACAAAATGAAAATTTTTGTCCACAAGAAGACAACGAAAATCCAAAAGAGACATGGGGGACATCAGAGAACATCAAGATTCCAATGTGGACAATGGCCCAATGGTTCAATGATTGAGTGCGAAAACGACTGGACGAGGCCATGGACTCGGATAGATGGATGGTGCAGGGGGTAAAGGGGGAACCGAGGGTGGGTTGTAACAAACAAACAAGATTTCACAATCAGCGCTAGACCGAAAAGTGTGTGTTTGAATTTCAAGTTAAGTGGCAGGATGAGAGGCTGATTGGGCAGAGTCAGCGAGA
Source organism: Drosophila willistoni (assembly GCF_018902025.1). Lineage (NCBI taxonomy): Eukaryota > Metazoa > Arthropoda > Insecta > Diptera > Drosophilidae > Drosophila > Drosophila willistoni. Next base: position 4,019,141 of record NW_025814053.1, on the reverse strand, counting down.
GGAAGAGAGAGAAGTAAGATAGGGGGGAATCGCTAAGGGGGAAGGATGCCTGTAGAATGGAGTTGTGTCAGCAGCAGCAGCATGAACAGGAACAGGACGAGGAAAACGACGAGTAGCTGAATGACAAGGAGAATGAGAGAAGCCTGCCGGATGAGCAGTGATGAGCAGCTTAAAAAAGAAAAGGAATTTCAATCAAAATTGAAAACTATTTCTCGTTTTAGGTTGAAATTTCTCTTTAAATTTTCAAGAAATATTGATAGAAGCATTTAATATTAATTAACTAATAAAATAAAACACATTTTAAGAAATATTTAACAAAACATACTCAATCGGAGTTTCAATATTGCGTCTCCTTTCTAGAATGGACACTCATCTATAGTATCATGATGTTTTAGTTTATAGACTTTAGTTCTGATTTTCTAAATTTCGATAAATTCCATACCAAATTCAGAACTTTGGTTGGCCTCAAACCGAAAGTTGGGGCTAAACTGAATATGTTTATAATGTATTTTTAAATCTTTGCTTTTGAACAATCATTTTCTCCTTGTCCTACGAAGGTTTTTAAAAAACTTGAATTAGGCAGAGCACTCACAATTCATATTGAATAAAATTTAAAAGTTCCTAGAAAGTTTCTTCAATTACTTGTGTAAGGCGTAGAATATCACAGTGATTCTTTTTCAATCACAACAAGATGATGTTGGCGCCATCACTTATGCTTATACTCATGTGAATGTACGACTGCCGGTTTTTGGCCAAGATGAATAATATGAAAAATGGTATGGCAAAATGCAAATGCAAATGCCGCCTGCAAGCAATACAACTGAGCAACGTTTGACCAAATCGCATGCATTCCCATTCGGCATCCACATCCAATTCTCGACTCCTGCACTCATTCACATTCAGTTCAGCTTGCCCCAGGGATAGACAGTAGAAGCATGTGAGTGGGGAATTGTCTGCTGATTTCACATGACAACCTGCAGGAGGCAATCGTTGCAAGATTGTCTGTCTCTCTTGCTCTCATTATTTCCCTCTCTCTTTCTCTTTCTATTGCCATAGGCCATGAAAGTGCACACAGTTGTCAACTCTCAACGAGTACACAGAAGGCCAAGGCAAAGGAGCTGCTGCTAAAGTTGAAGTTGGAATTGGAGTTGGAGTTAAAGCAGAAGTTAGTTGTCTAATAACTAACCAGATATTCCAACTAACAGATGCCTGTGTTGGAGTTTAACGATCGCCGCTGGTCATCGTTCTTTCTTTCACTACCTTCTCTCTCTCTCTCTCTCTATTTTTCTCTATGTAATTGAAGCGTTCAAAGACAACTAGAGACAGCTACTAGGGTGGAAGGCAAGAGGAGGCCGCCAAGATTTCTGATACTTTGGACAGAATCCAAAACGCTACAAAAGATAGAAATCAACAGAAGAAAATGAAGGGACTTGGGGCAGCTGGCAAATGCATTTTAGTTTTTATTTCATTTGCACACAAAGTTGCATTAATGAGAAACACGCCAAATAAGATCAAGTTGCATAGAAACAAAAACAAACAATCTGAGGAACTTTTCTTCATATGCTAATCTCTCCCCCTCTCCTTTAGCACACCGATTATTTGTCACACGTTTGTCTTGGCCTATATGAATTTTGTTTGTATACAAGAAAAAAAATTTAAAGAAAATTTTCGCATTGCGCATACGACACGGTGACCCAGTTATGTATGTAAAAGATAAAAAAAAACACACACACAAATAAAGCTCTGCCTCCATCTACCTCAGTTTCCCTTTTGCCACACTATGTCTCTGTGCGGTGGGCTGTCGAGGGGGAAGCTATATGCATATAAATTATAAATTCTCTTTGTTGATGTTGTCATTTGTTGTTAAACGCATTTTCGGCTAATTAAAAAAGAGCGACAGGGGCAAAAAAATGCAAAAGAAGATGATGCAGAAGACGATGACGACGACAAAAGACAAGAACCAGAAAGAAGAATGCAAATTAAATGAAGAAAAATGTGTAGAGAGAGAGAGAGAGAGAGAGAAAGAGAGGATGGCAGGGTACTTGAGGGTTTTATAAACACAACCAAACAAAACGAAACAAAAAAAAAATGTTAAATGAATCAAAAGCCAAGAACAAAAGCCCCCCAAAAATGGTGGGGTAAAAAAAATAACACAAGCAAACAACAAAATTTTACGCTGACAAATTATGATTTATGCCACAAAATGTTGTTCCTGCTGTTGCTGCTGCTGCTGCTGCTGTTGTTTGTAGCTGACATTTTGTCACTGTCTTCTGATGTGGGCAGCAAAATGAGGCAACAGCAGCAGCAGCGGCATGTCCCCTAAAATTAAAATGACAACAACTCGACGTGTGTCCACGACGCGCGTCAAGCCAAACAAAGTGATTTCAAACTAAAGTGAATAGATTGACATGGAAAAAAGGCAACCAGCAAACGGCAAAACGTGAAAATGACAAACGCAAGGGACAAAACCATAAAAGTCCATACTTTAGATAAATTTGTACAGGTAATTTGTCATGACAAGAAGCTAACAAGAACTTGGTTCGTTTACTCAAATGCAACAATTGCATTGGCATCTTTATGAATCGAAGGGTCTACATCAACCCAAAGTAGATGAAGACTTTTTAAAGCAAAGTTAAAGCTTACCAAAACTGAAATACAGTTTCTCCACCTACCAATTCTTTCAATATTTTTGTCGACAACAATAGTTAAATATGTAGGATAAGTTTTTTTTCCAGAATGTGAGATCCAAAAGGATTGGACAGCTATTTTCAGTCTATGTGAAGACAGAAATTTTGGTTTGGAGTGTCACGTAAAGCTATTTTAAAGGCATAATATACAATAAATACCGAAAATGATTATTTCAAAATCATTAAATTAGATTATGTAATTTTTTTAATATAAAGCCAATAACAGCAAAAAGAAGATCTGCACAATCCTTATACGCTCCATTTTGTAATTCTCAGCTTGTTTTAGCTTCAAAGAGCTTCGGTATATCCCTTCTGGAGCTCTTTAGTAAAGTCTGTTGATAATTATAGTAGACTTTGGATCTACTAGGTACATATACATATGTATGAACATAGATTTGATTCAAGAAAAACTCAAAAATAGCCAAAAAGATAGGACTCCAATGTTGATCTAAATTTTAAAAATCTTACAACTTTTGTGGGTGTGTTTTTTAGAACGATATCTTCAAATATTGATTAGAGTAAAGTGCACAAGTGAAATAAATTTGAAATATTGTCACATCAGAATTTGAGCACAGTTTCTTTTTTGAATTCATAGTGCAAACATATTAGGCATTTGAAATAAAAATATTGGAAAATATCTAATAATAATTTTTTTACCATGAAATGTTTACTTTATTTGCCTTTAGAACTCAATTTTTTTCCAAATATATTTGCTTTGAGTATTTTTCTTGTTGTTGGCAAAAAGATCAAGTTGTTTGTGGCGTGCCAACTTAGAAGTCAGTCGGTAACCAAGCCGCCCAATTTTCTTTGTTGTGTAGATGGAAAATCAATTTAAATTAAAAGCCAGCAACAAACAACAACAATAAAATGAAGAAATAAAAACAAAAATCATATTGAAAGGCATCTCACTCTCTGACTTTCAGTCTTTCAGTCTCATTCCATTTCTATTTCTCTTACTCTATCTTGGCCACAATTCAATGCGATGTTCGCTTCTTTTTGTGTGTGTGTTTGTGTGAGTGTGTTGTTGCCAATCAACTGGCCCCTCCCACCGTTTGCCCCTTCGCTTATGGCCAAACTCAACCTGAGTCTTTGGCTCTGGTTGAGTCAATGAATGAATAAATGGCAACTGTAAATGAAAACAATTCAAATTAAACATGGTCAGAGCTGGATGAGGAGGAGGAGGTGGGGGAGGAGGCTGGGGGACAGGGCTTTTGTAGGAGCGTTGAGTGGGGGAGTGAAATGGGTAGTTGGACGGCTGGCCATGTGCTTGAAAAACTGCAACAGAGGCAAAAACACTTCAACGGGAATTGAACAGAAAACAGGAAAAAAAAGAGCCAACAGCAGCAAGTGTACTTCAGGCTAATATCACAAACGCAATTACATGGCCAGGAACTCCTCGACTCTGGGACACAGTATCTGCTGCGTGTGTGTGTGTGTGTGTCTGTGTAAGTGAGTGATTTTTATTTTATTTTATTTTTTCTGATTTTTTTTGTTTTAACCGAAACAAAAGCAATTGCCCATTGGGCCAGGCCAGACACTGGAGTTCCCCCTTGGAGTATTATATGGGCTCCTTTGCTAACTGGCATACCAATTCGAATACTGTGAATCGACTCGTCCCCATGGGGCTATTGGACATTCAATAGGCACACAGACAGACACACACACACTTTTACACTGGCACTTTTGTCTCAACGATTCACAGGTAGTTGTTTGGTAGGTAGGAAAAGTTTTGTGCCTTTTTTTTTGTATTTTGTTGCCCATTGGGTAGCTTAACGGAAGCAAGCAATTTAGCTGCTAAAAAGGCCCAGACCGATACCGAGGCCGAGGACGAGAGTTGGAAAATGCTTTGGCAATGGGTCCCAGTGGGCCACAGCAACAGCAATTGTCGACGACTTTCGTTGTTGATGTTGAGTTCAAGTTCAAGTCTATTGAGCAGCGATTGAATTGCGGTTTCCTCTCTCTCTCTCTCTGTCTCTCTCCCTGTTATAGAGGAGATAGGGCAAAGATTGAGCTTTAAACTAGATAGATAGATGATAGATAGATATTTGGCTATAAAAATGCAAAAATCGCCCCAACAAAAAAACGAAAAATAAAATGAAACAGAGCCAGGTTAAGAAAAATGAATTGAGAAAAGAAATTGCTATTAAATTGTTTTACACATTTGTTGGCTTTAAACTTAAAAAATTTCAATAAATTGAGTGAACTCGGAATGTAAATTTTCTACAATATTGAAAAGAATATAAATTTTTTGATGAGCAAGTTTTAAATTTTGGCAATATTATAATGAAATAATGGTTTTTAGTAAGAATCTATTGACATGACCTCATTTCATTTATTCAAAATAATTCAAAATTTAATTTTCTCATAATAATTCCATTTCAATTGTTTTTTTCCCCTTTTGAAGCAATATTTGAAATTGAGGAATTCATTGAGACATTCGAACTGGAGCATTGTGTGTGGCAACTTGATCGATGATCAAGCCTACATATATCTTTTACTTTCTTTTCCTGGTTTCATTTCTGCAACAATATTTTAAGCTCTATTGTTGTCTCTCTTTCTCTCTCTCAGTTTTGGTAATTTGCGCGCTTTGTTTTAATTAAAATTCAAATGCGTTGCAATTTCATTAATTACCAGACACGACGGCTAGCACACACACAGGGAGAGAGAGAGAGAGAGAGAGCGAAAGAGAGAGACACCGTCATGGCTGGTTCAGCTCATGCCACTTGCAGGCATTTTGTTGTTTTTGCTGCTGTTGTTGGGAGGCTTTTGAAAATGGCGCTGACGTGACTCGACTAGCCTTGCCTCTCTGTTGGCCATTGCATGCCAGAAGCGAAACGAAGCATGAAAGCAAAACGCATTCCCCAGCAACTAAGCGCCAATGCCACCTGCCCCATACCATTTGCCACCCTGCAACTTGCTGCCCCTTTGTCCTACCAACCGAAGTGGTGCACCGCATTCGCACATAGCATGTGAGTGTGTGTGTCAGTCAACAATTCAATTAACGTGTTGATGATTTTGTGGCATGCAACATCATGGCAACGAGTCCAACAAAAAAGGCCAAAACCAAAAGCAACCAGGAGCCAACACATACATACATAGATTTTATCCAGCCATTGTTCGTGGCATTTCTTGTTGTTGTTGTTGCTCCTATAATTTTCATCTACAGCATTTTAATGAGCAATTGATTGCATTTGACCATTCCATTGCCTACTTTTCAGCGCCAATTTGTCAATTAGTTTACTCACTTTTCCTAATTTTACTCTGTGTGTATATGTGTGTGTGTGTGAGTGGTACTTTTTTCATACTTTTACGAGCGTCACCAAACTTTTCGAAGCCGCAATTAAACAAATGCTTTTCCTTTCTCCTCTCTCTATGTCTCTATCTATCTCTCTTTCTCTCTCTCTCTCTCTCTGTTTCTAGCTGTCATTGCCCTAAAGGCAAAAATGCTTAACACTTTCAATTAAACGCATTTATTTTATGGGATTATGCTTGAGGATAGAAAAAGAAGCAGATGGAAGAATGTGACTACTACTGAGACGGTTTGGTTCTCTTGGTTGGCTGGATGGTTACTTGGTCAGGGGTTGGAGTTTAGCGCTTGGCATCGCATATCAAATTTAATTTGCTCATTTGCCCTAAAAGCTTTTAATGTCCAACCAAACCCCACCATCACCATCACCATCACCACCACCATTCCCCACCCCACCCCACCTATTTGCCGTATACTATGCGAAAGAGATGCCTAGAATGGCATGGGATGGCAAGGAATGTTTTTGGCCTTACCTTAGCAAAAATGCGGCCCCTAATTAAATTCAATATTAAATTGAGCAAAACGCAATTAACTCAAAAGGCGCGCACACAGCAGCAGCTCACCAACACTGGGGCACATAGACTGTGATAGCAGCAGCAGACGGTGATGAAGGCGACGATAGCAAACGATGGGGCAGACAACTGGCAAAGAGCCAGTGTGCTCGGTCATAGAGAACCACTACACTACATAGTCATAACGTAGCGCATAACGTATACGCAGCGTTCACCCATTGACTCTGATTTACCACACACACACACACACACACACACACACACACACACACACACACACACACACACACAACCAAGAGAAAGAGAGGGAGAGAGTGAGAGCAAAAGAGAAGCGAAATGGGTGAGAGGTGAGCAGATTGAGATAGGGGTGACAGATGAGGTGGAAGCAAGTCGCAACCAGCTACACAGACATGAACAACATGGGTGGGCCAACCGTCGCCTCCCCCATTTGTGGCTATGTCTTGGCTTCACCATGGAACAATTCTTTGAAGAAAAGTTTACCATAACAACCAAGTCGAGTTCGATCTTTAAGACTTGAAGCCAAAATCCTCAAACAAATTTAGAATTTTTCTTCTGAGTTTTATTCTGATCTTAAGATATCGATAAACGATTCTTCATCACAAGATCAGTATATCGATGCATTTTCATTTTATATCAGCAGAAACAATAATCAGTCTATAAAAGTTTCTTTGGACAATACTTTTCTTGTCGGAAAATGGTTTTTTATATAAACACTTTCTTACTCACTCAATCTCAAAAATTAGTGTTAATAAAGAGAGCAAATTAAGTGAGCAAGTGAAGAACTCATCAATAATTTAAGTTTTCCCTAAAAGAAACGTTCTCTTTCTAGAGTAATCTATTAAAATCAGCTGCAGCATATTAAAATAACGACATTAATATGTTAAACAATTGGAAAATTTAATGGCTTTTTAATGTGATTTGTCCTACTGTGCAAGAATTACGTTTATGAGTCGCTGAGTAACTCGGCAGGCACATTAAACAGTTGCCATTGCCATTGCTGATGTTGCTGTTGTGCGTTGGTAGTGTTATGTTTTTGTTTGTGTGTGTGTGGGCGTTGAAACAAAGCGGTGGACAACTGGCAGGCAGTTACATAGATAACAATTAACAACAACGTTTGCTACACGTCGCAACACATACACACACCCACCCATCTCATGCTCGTTCTCCATCTTCAACTTTACCTCCTGCAGCTCCATCATCATCATCATCATCATCATCATAATCATCATCGTGAGCATCATTATTGTCATTTGTACCGCTGTTGTTCCTACGTTTTTGGCTCATGTAACCCGCTGGCAACGTTTTGGCAATCTAAGATGTTGGCCAAAACATTTTCTGTGTGCGTGTTGTTGCCACTGCCACCGCCATCACCAGCACCAGCACCACCAACACACCTAACCACCAGCCCCCAACCCCTATCTTTGACTTTGTCTCCTGGATGGCGTTGGAAAGAGGGGGAGAGCGGGGATTTTTGCTCTACTGGGGGTCTGAGTGTGTCTAAGTCTGATGTATGCCAGCTGATAACAAGGCTCGCCAGCGGCAACAAGAACCAACTGCAACAACATGCACAAGTACAAAATTTAATGTCTGCTAATGATTTGTGCTGTTGCCGCATTGTCATCTCCACCTCCCCTTCGACCATTTCACCATTCGTCACTCCACTGTTTCAATATTTCATAACTGACAAAACTGATGAAACAACCAGGTACCTTAGACTACCAAACTCTGCTTTGCTCTCCACTTCTCTGCTTCGGCTTCTGCTTCTGCTTCTGGTTTTGCTCTGTTTCATTCTCCTGTCTCACCTTAACTAGACATGTGGCAAAACCGACTGCAAGAGGTAGGCACAAATACCCAAGTTTAATATGGCCATGAGTGTGTCTCTACCGTTTGTCAATCAGAAACGAAATGAAATGCCAGGCAAAATGCCATGTAAAATGGGATTAAGTGCAGCATCTGCATCTGCATCTGCAACTGCATTCGTAGCATACGCTTCAAATTGTCGAGTAATTGATAAATCGGATAAAGCCAGTCAGCACCCACAGAGAATCTAGGAGTACATTGACAGATAATTTCATAGGCAACGCCAGTTAAGGCATTACGAATCCGCTCTTTGGATGCATCAGTAATTTCAGAGAATTTCTATTTCTAAATGTTAAGAAATTAGCATTTACTTAAATTGTTTTCATTCGTTATAACCAGGAATGATACAATTGTTATCGATTGATAATCGGAAAAGTAAAAGAAGTCGCGATCTAATGCATATGATCCATAGCAAAACAATAGAAATAAAGCTGTATGACCTAACGATTAAAATAAGTTCTTATCTAAGATATCCATCTTAGTTTTAGGCTTTAGCTAAAAAAACTATCAAAAAGTCTCAAGCCTTTGAATAGCTTTTGCATCTCTATTTTGCTTAATTATTTTTATGAACCGGTTCTCGGTTTTGGTCTCTGCTGGCACTCCTCGAAATTAATGATGAGGATCAGGATTCTTATCATCATCATCTTCATCAACATGAAACTATAGTTAAAGATACCGCCAGAAAGAAGCTTCTGCTTCTGCTTCTGCTCCTGCTCCTGCTCCAGCTCCATCTCATGCTGCTCTCTCATGCATATTCATATTGACCACACACAGACATCTGGTTCTTCTGTTCTCAAGTATTCTCAACTTACGGATTGAGAAAAAAAATGGCAAGTTGACTCAACTCAATTGCAATTACATGAAATAGTTTAGCTTATAATTTGATTAAACTTTTCAATTACAATATGCAATGAAGTTGCTTAAGGTGTGTGCCGCAGTGTGCAAGGGCATGGTGGGTTGAGAGGATGATTGTGGGTGTGGCGATAAGGCGACAAGGCGACTGTTGCTGCCTGGACTGCTAATTCCCACAATTACAATTTGCTGGCAAGCAATCAAGAGCAAGTTTCTTTACCCAGTTTGCCAGACGGTGTGGACCTCCCAGGCACGAATAGAGGCACATGCACCTGTTCCCTGCCAATTGAGAGGCTGTTTTCACAGGAAAGACGCTAACGGTGCGGAGCGGTAAGTTTTGGCCATGCGCCAGCAGCCAGCATATGCTGAATGCTGAGGTCTGGCCTAGACCTGGCTCTAGGCCTTACTTTCGTTACGTTAAATTTTGCCCATCCCATCCCTGTCCCATGTCTGCGTGTGGTTCATAATCTTAAATTTGCCAGGCCGAGGTTCAGCTTGGTTGGTTGGCTGGTTGGCTGGATGGCTTGCTGGTTGGTTGGGACCCCCGGTTTGTTGTCTGCCATGTACGTGCTCATGTGTGCAATGCGATAGAATATTTTTCTTTTTTTTTTCCTCTGTCTTTCTCTTGGTTTTATTATTTTTATTTTGTTGCTGCTGCAGGTTAATCTAAATTAGTAAAATATACACAACGACCACGTTGGCTTGGCCCCGGCACAACGGCATTGAGTTTTAACTAACTCAAAGGTAAATGCATAGACAACATCACAGAAGGAAAGAGACAGAGGAAAGCAGCATCAGCCACCGCAACGACATCATCGTCAAGCGTCGACAACTCTTCAGTTGATGTTGCTGCCTGCTGCCTGTGCCTGTGCCTTTCCCTGTGTCTGCTGTCTGCTGTCGTCTGCTTGCTATGAATGCGGCTCTGGATGTGGCCTGGATGTGCGGATGCAGATGCCTTGACGCTTCACATCGTCGTCGTCGTAGCCGACGTCTCTCATGCTTTAAAAAAAAAAGGAAGCAAGAAAGAAGAGCCAAACCAAGGTAAACTTTAAACAAATCTTGGCACAAAGCTGCCTAAAAAAAAAAAGAATCAACAACACACACACACCACGTAAAACACAAACAACAAATATTTCTCCAGTGATGACAGAAAGGTAAATGCATCACTGTGATTTAACCGATAATCACACCATCAAAAATACTATTTTTAGCTAATCTTCTTTATTCAAAGTGTAGATTCTAATCTGAAGAATGTTGCGATAGTACCTTATATTATTTTTTTAAAGCTCATTAAAAATATGTAAAAAAGACTAAACTTTGTTTGTTATCTCTTTAAATATATTCTTCAGGAAGTAGATTTAGCCCGTGTTTAAATTTTGTTAAATTATTTAATAAATATTTACATTATTATTTAAGAAAATTTGATTTGACAAAATCGTCAATTCATATTTTATTACTTACTGGTTATTATAACTAATTTTAAATTTATTTTACATAACAAACAATTTTACATGACGAACGAAATATTGTTAAAGTCCTTTTTCCTGCAAATTTCGTTCTTTAATTCTTTTTTTATTTACTTCAAAAAATTTATATGAATAAGTTTTTAAGACTTTTATTAATTATTCAAAAAGTAATTATTTAATATTTTTAGATGTTCTTCTTCTATAAATAAAAGTTAAGATGATTTGAGCGATTCGCAATTAAAAATTAAGTTAAACAAATGTTTTCTTTTCATGTGTTGACGTCTATTAAATAATTTCAATCTTCAATTTTTAATAGTCATAGATATTTAACTCGGTTAGAAAACGATGTTTTAGTAGTTTGCACTTAAATCTGATCAATTTGAAGTCAGTGTTCTAAAGTTTAGACGATCACAATCCAAAAAATTGCTACTCTTGATTTTGTCTAGCATTAATTACACTCAGTAGTTATTTTTTTTGAAGAGTTAGACACAGTTTGAAGTGACTTTAGAGGCATACATCAGTTAGAAAGAGATAGAGAGAGAGAGAGAGAGAGAGCAAAAGAGAACAGTTTTCACAGTTTTTTGTTCACGCTGTCACTGCCACAAATCAATTTTGCTCAATTTTAGACCGACTCTGTTCCGGCTTGTGAGTCTCTTGCAGATTCCTTTGTCCTGCTCCTCTCCCGTTTTTCCCGTCTGTTCTGTCTTTACTAGTTTCATTGGTTTTTGCAGTCGAGCAACGAGCGAAACATAAGAGGATTTTCATTAAAGCGCATAAAAATGTATACCCTCACCAGCTTCACTCCTCCCTTTTGGCTTTGTTGTTTTCTTTTTTTTTCGAACCGATTGTGGGTATCTTCACTCTACAAGCCTATACAGGGAATCAGAGACTCAAAGATACAGGACTGGCACAGCAAGGCAGCGGAGCCAAAGAACAACAAGAAAAAGTCAAGAAGCAGGGACGGGATTTGCCAAGCTGGGAGGTGGTGGGGGAACGATGTTGGTTGGAGTAGATGTCGCCCAGCCCAGACTAATACCACGCGCCGGAAATGCGCAGGCAAATACAACAAATCGCGCGTGCCCCAACAAAACAGCAAACTGCCTTGGCCTTTGCTCCCCGCAACTCAAACCTGCCGCTCCCCCCTCTCACTTACCCATACTCCCATATACACACACACACACACACACACGTTTTCCTGCATATACCTTACTGCTTAGCTGTTGCCCCAAAAACGCAAGCGAAGGTAAATAGAGCTTTAAAAATTGAAAGCAGGATATGGAAATCGGTTGCGGAATTGTGAGGTAAAAATGAAGGCCCCAAGAGCGATGAATATTAAAGCGATTACTTTAGTAATTAAAAATTCTAGTTTCTGTAGATAAGTATGTTTTTAATTACTTTTACTTTAAGCTACTTAAAGAAAGGAAGTCTTTAATTAATTTACACGAATTTCCATGAACTTTCCATATTTCTATAGTTTCAATAGTAGTTAGAATATTATAATTAGACAAGCCCATCTCACTTATTAGTACTTTCACTTTAAATACTTTTGAAATACATACTAGAATTTTTAATTTCATAAGTTTATGTGGTAGAATTTATTTGTATCAATTGAAAGATATCTTTTAAAAATAAGTTGGATAATCGATTTGTTTTTATACTCTGTTTAATCTAAGTTTGTACTTATACGAATTACTCAATTGTCCAATACATAAGATAATTCTTTACTTTACTTTACTGCAGTCCAAGTAAGGAAAATACTTATTATATATTGGAATTACTTGTATTGATTTTTAACGCTAAAAAGCAGAGAGTGTGACGAATAGGGAAATTTTTCTAGTAATTAATGTAATGTTATGTAATGCTTTTAAAGGTTCAAATTTTATGTGTGTCTGCCTATTATTGTTCGCTAATACTAATGGTAATTGTTGAAATTGAGACTTTTTAGGCGTAAATACGCTCCTGTGACTGCTGCTGCTGCCGTTTGCTGTTGCTGTCATTGAACGTGTAATAAATACAACGCACTGCAGCAACATGCAACTGCTGCAACATAACCAGAGAGCAAAGTCAAGTACATCGTACGCTGTAGTATCATTTGCACGTACTTGTCACTCGAGTCGACTATACCCCCCATCGACCCTCTAACATAAAGTCCCTACCACCTAAGGGCCATGAGCTTTCAATGTTGCTGCTAGCCAAAGTCTCGACATGGTTGCTGCTGTTGCTAGTAGTATGCCCAGTCAATTGCCAAGGCCTAGTCAAATTCTCAGTTCATCATCATGGAAATAAAAGTTGCAGATGATGACAATGATGATGAAGATGAAGAAGAAAAAGAATGGAAGCAGTAGTGCCGTCTTCTGATTGACCTAAGCGCACATTATATACACTTGGCTGGACTTGGAAGCAGGGACAATCTTTTACATTACTTGCACACTTTGCATAAAATTAATATCAAAAAAACTGACTCTGGAACTGAAGACACTGGATGCTGGATGCTGGATGCTTTTGCCTCCTGGCATCCCTCCACCCGACCGTCCGACCGACCGACCGACCGTCTGCCTGACCTTCCTTGATGTTTCCGACACAGTTCATTGCGAGTGTTTTAACGGCCGCCACATCCGCCGCCATTCACAGCGTCTTTTCGTCTCACTCTCGCATAATTCGCTTTTTATGTATAACTTTTTGCCATTTCAAATATTTAATTTTGAAAAATAATTTATTCATTTCCGGCCATGGACCACGATACCACCCGCACCACTCATCTTGCTGCCCCCTGTTTTGCCGCCTATCAAGCAGAAACCATTGGCTCACTTTCCTGTTGATGATTTTCTTGGCATTCTTATTTATTTTTTTTGTTATTCATTTCTTTCATTTTTTTATTTTGGCCAGTTTATACTCTGTAATTTAAGGCTTCCTTCAAAAGGGTATATAAATAACATAGATATTTTTGATGCCATCGATCTAAGATCTCCAAGAACAGCCATTAGCCGTCAGATGTCATGGGTAAATAAATAATTAAAAATTAGTTAGCCAAATTGCACAAAATTTGTTTCTTATCTCATCATTCTAGAGTAGAAATTTTACAGGGTAATATAAAATCGTTTTGTGTAAAGCAATTCATTTAATTTTTTCTTCTTATTTTTATTTTGCTGATGCTGACAAACCGCAATTTCATTTGCTTTTGTTTTGCCTGCGGTGCATAGGAGGGGGAGTATAGGGCAGACAAATGCGTGGGTGGTGGGACCGGGGACAGGGACGGGGGTTCATTGGTACATTTTGTAGGTGGGAAATTGAAACTGAACTGTAATCAAAGCTTGGCTATTGATGTCATCTCATCATCATCATCATCATGATGAGCTCTGGGCACTGAGTGGGAAATGTAAATGAATTTCTGCTTCAGTTCTCACACATTTTACAATATGAATTCATGAATGGGGGAAGGGGAAAAAATTGAATATTGTTTAGGCGTTTATGGCCAGAAGGCGGGGTTAACGGAAAATTTCTATATATATATATATGTATATACCTATACATATTGTCATCAAAGAGAATATCTATAGGTTTTAAAAAACATATTGTTCATTATGCACAGTTATAATTTAAATATTAACTTTTACAAGAAGATTTACAGCATCAAAAATCAATAGCAAATCAATTGAAATAAACTAAAAAGCATTGACTTGCATGTTTATGTATACTTAAATTATTGGTAATTTGCATCGACACCGCCCCCGCCCCCCACCACTTACAACCAATTACCGCCCTCGCTCTCGCCCTCGTATGTTTATTGTTTGAAAAATGCACATAATTAACTTAACAGCCAAAAAAAAAAAACCGAATTGATTGCACACATTTGTGCGCTCAGCTTAAAAATGCATTCAATTTAATTATCACATATAAATTTTCAAACAACCCCGCCCCCCACCGATTGGACGCCACAGCCGCTGATCAGCCCCCTCACCAATCTTTCTCCCTTCTCTCTCATCCCCTGCGGCAGTATCCACGACACGACGACAATTACTGCAGTTGCTGCAGTTAATTGTGCGACTTTTTGGGGATTCCGAACACAGCAACAAAATGAATTGAACAGCAATTTACGATTTGTAATTGTTAAATGACTCAAATGGCTGATGCTTCGGCTGCTGCTGCTGCTTATTAAACTCACAGAATTTATCGATCATTTAATTGCAAATATAAAAAAATTTAATTGCATTTTTCTCTTTACAGGTAGATTTGGATTTTGTTAATCACAATGAAAAGCGTTTTACACCTTCTCTGGCTTGTGGCTTTTTCGTTCAACTAGTTATTCAATATATATAAGAAATTGAAAGTCGACTTGAAGATATCCTTTATTCTATGGCAAAGAAAAGGAGAAAGGAAATAACTTTTTCCTGTAAGGAACAAACAAATCTCGTAATGCTTTTGATTTTTACTTCTTAGCTTTTTTCTTCTTCCAAAATTTCTTTTATTTAATAATAAAAAGAGTCCAGCAAATTGTTAAGAAGTGTCTTAAGTATTAAGATCATCGCATAAGTTATTGTTTATATATACGATATATATATAGTTTCGTTCTGCTTAGGCAGAAGAGAGCAAAGAGACTAAATTGAATAGTTATATTGCTTTCACAAGGTCTTTTGGCATTCAATATCTACCTCAATTATCTTTAGACATCATAGCCAAGCCAACCTTCATTGATCGGGAATATTAATTATTATAAAATTATCGTTAATCGACATTTGTAGTATTAAATCAATGTATTGACAATTTGTTTACAATTTGTGGTTTAAAAAAAAATGATATTCAACAAGCTTACCCAGCTTACTAAGGTGTAATGATAAGAGTTATGTAATTAAAGGTCAAGACAACTTTTGTTCCCTTTAAGAACTTGTTCAATTAGATTAACATTTCGTAATGTGAGCCCTTGAAACCGTTAACTATCAGTGCAATTGCAGTTGAAATTTGTATCTATAAAGCAAATAGATGGATTTCAGCAGACTTACAGATCGAATTTCATGCGAAAGCTTTAATATTGTGTGGCAACTGCCATAGAAATACCGTCTTAGACATTTTTTCTTTAAACTTAGCTATTTACTATTTGTTTTTGATTCCTTATATTTTAAAGCTTTAATTAGACAAAACATTTTATTTAGTATTTTACAGTTTATACCCTTCAAATTGCCTTCGTAATGGGTATGTAGAAAATGTTTCTTTCTCCCACTATATCAATTCTATAACTATAATGTTAGACTGTGACTTTTTGTTGTCGTTGTTAGTTTTTTTTTTTATTTCTCTATAAATAGCATTTTAATGAAGTGAAAAATGCGTGAGATTTTATTAGAGTGCATTTTATTGTTTATGGCTTTGTCTATATATGTATTTTTATATATCTTTTTTTTGAGAGAGATTATTTGGTTTTTTTATTGTATCTGCTGCCTTTTGTAGTCATAAATTATGCGTAAAATATAACAAAATCACTTGTTAAGCTGTTGACAAAACCCAAAAACCGTAACGAATTCAAAAAACAAAATGACAGTACAAGCCAAAATGAACATTTTTGTGCAAAAAATTTATTATTTAAATGTTGTGTAAAATGCAAAGCACATGCATGCATGCATGTGTGTGTGTGTGTGTGTGAGTGCATCAGTGTGTGTGTGTGTGTGTTTTTTTTTTTAATTAGCCTGCATTTTATGGCAATCCACTACTCCACCTCTGGCCTTCTCCTCCTCTTTCTTGGCGCTTTCGCCCATTACTCATTATGTGCCACAACAATGCATCATCATTTAAGCCTTCATTAGTTTATCGGCCCATTGGCAACTGTTGGGTTAAAGAGTTATTAGTGACAATTTAAAATTTCCACATTGGTATGGGTGTGTCTCTTTGTGTGTGTGTGTGTGTTTTTTTCCATTCTTTCTTGTTAACATATTCATTTGAAAGTTAATGAACTCGTCAATTAATTTTCCATTGTTTGAACAGGCAGCAAAACCACCGCTGGGCAAATGACAAATAATTAAATATTATTCGATTGTGAAACAAGCCACAAAATTTTATTAAAATTTAACATTTTTCCGATAGACACACACTCACACTCACAAAGATTTTTTAAAGTGAATTATTAGAGAAAAACAAAACATATTGAGATTTTTTTTAGAATTTCAAGAACTTTATATCTAGACCTTTAGTTCAAGCAAAATGTAGACTTAAATGCCTATTTCATTGGCTTTAATTACATTTTCTTTAAATGTTATATCAATATTGGCATTAATTCTGTAATCATATAAGAGACTAGAAAACTAGAAGTTTCCAAAAATTTCAAATATTGATCCTTTCTTTACATTTAAGCAAATTCATTTTAAAAGTCTTGATAAACAGTTTTATAGAGTATTAAACTTTGTTTTAAAACCAATTAATAGAGAGAAGAAAGTCGTTCAGAGATATGTATAGACATGTGTATAGTAAATGATATTTATAGTCGATATAGCCATTTTGGCAAGGGCATCTGACAATCATAAATCAAATGGATAATAGACTTTTAGTATCAGAACTATTCGTCATTATGACAAGGCTGTCAGCAGTAAGATTTCTCACACTCTTTCACACACTTTGTCTCTCTTTCTCTGTCTCTCTTTCTCTCACTCTCTGTGTTTTGGGGTTCTTTTTTTTTTCTTTTTGTTCAGTCATTGGCATAAAAACCACGCAATTTGCTACACTTTTAACACTTGCACGGCTCAATGAAGTGCAACGAGACGCAGTGCCAACTCACCCAGTTCGCCTCTCACACCTTACCTCCTACATCGCCTGCCCTTGGGGGCAAGTCAAAGCGAATACCCCAAAGCAAAAACTACGCTATGGCAATGGGAAAAAAAGAGAGAAAAAAATAAAGAACCCCAAAGAAGAGGAAAAACTGTAAAAAGGGAAATGGAAACTGAAATGCTTTTGCATGATTCTGCGGTTATTCTACAGAACCAGCCTCCACTTCCTCCTCTCTCCCTCTCCTCTCTTGCCATGATGCATCCACCATTCCACATTCGGCTCTCTGCCGCTATGGCATTCCGCTCACTCACTGACTGTAATCGAATCTGTGCTTTCATTCCTCTTCTCTGCCTACCTCTCCCCTCACCCCTTGAATGACCATTTGGACGCTTTTATTTGCCTGGCTTTTCATTTTGCAGTCAATGGCTACGCTTTCGCGCGTTTTCCCAACCGTTTTTAACTGCCTTTTCACCAACTCTACTTTACCCTATACCACATTCTATCCTTGGTTTTGACCTAGCTGACCACATGCAATTCAACACACACACACAAATGAGGGGCAAAAATAAAATAAACAAAAAAAAAAAAAACCAAACAAAACAAAGCAAAAGAAATGAAAGAAAAGGTCTTCAAATTGCAACAGAAAATGCTGTAAATGTAACCGAAATAGACAAAAGAAATGATGGCCATTAAAAATGCTGTGGCGCCTAAAAAGCCACACCCCCATACCACATAACACACACACACACAGACATCTCCGCCCTTGCATTTAAGTGTTTTTGTGTTAAAAGTCTTTATTAGTTTATAGCTCACTTTTCGTTTAGTTCTTCCATCCCCTCCGCACGACGACAAAAATATGTTGAAATATTATAAACTAAACTGAAACAAAAATTCCAATTGGAAGTAATTAACACTTTTTACTTTTTGGTAGCGGCGGGGGGATAGAAGAGACAGCCAAACAGACAGGCAACAAATCGCAGCAAGTTATTAACAACTCCAGCCCCCCACACCCCTACCACTCTGGCAACGTTTTCCCGACCATCCGGTCTGTTTTTTTCCCTGGAAAGAAGGGTGGTGTGGGGGAAAGCCATTACAAGTTGCTTGGAGAATTAATTTGTGAATCTATTCGAGATACATTCACTCTCGACATTGACTCCCTGCTGTTTCGTTGTAAGCATTCACACACGCACTCACACACACACACACACACACACACACACACACACACACACACACACACACACACATACACATACATACTAGCCATTTGAGAATGGTGGCAACTCGGAAAAATCTGCATCGTAAAGTGGAACTTTGGAACTCAAGCTGGCAAACTCATCAATTTACAACACAGAGGGCTATCATTCGTTTTCCTTATTTCATCTTTAATTTCGAACGTCTAAAGCATTTTTAGATTGACTAATTTCAGGGATTGAAAATGCTATGCTACGTCGGAGTTTTTTTTTTTGCTCCCGCTACTGCTCTGATTTCGAACGGCTACGTAGCATAGCAGAGAGCACAAACGGAAAACGATTGCTCTTCTGCTCTGCTCCGTAGCATACATTGTCGGAGCACAGAGCAATAGCAAGAGCAAAAAAAATTCGATACGCTATTTGTAGTTGTAGCAATAGCACAAGCATTAAAAGCGAGATGAGAGCGGAGCAAACAAAATAAATTTTTGTGCTACTGCTACGGAGCATTTCCTTTTCTGTTGCTCTCGTAGCAATTTCGTAGTCGCTCTCGTAGCAACTTCGTAGTCGCTCTCATAGTAGATCTGTACTAGAGGTGGGCATGGGCCGAAATGTTACATCCAACCCAACTCAGCCCATGGGCTTAAAATTTCATCCGCACCCGAAAGCTAAAAAAAATTTGGACATTCAGAGGAAACTGTAATTCCACAAACTAGGAGCACAACAGTGGCATCACTCCAGAGTTGATCCTTGGACTTTCACCTTGCGAAACACATTGATGCTTATCGCCAAGCAACTGTGAATGTAAGCGCCAAATCCAAGAACCATAAGCATTGGCTGACTCATGTTACCCAGCGATCGTGGCCACTGCTAATATTGCAGATGCATCCGCTATACCCTCTTGTCCATGTTAACTTGCATGTTGGATTTATCCCTGTTGTGCTCCTAGTTTGTGGAATTACAGTTTCCTCTGAATGTCCAAATTTTTTTTAGCTTTCGGGTGCGGATGAAATTTTAAGCCCATGGGCTGAGTTGGGTTGGATGTAACATTTCGGCCCATGCCCACCTCTAGTACAGATCTACTATGAGAGCGACTACGAAGTTGCTACGAGAGCGACTACGAAATTGCTACGAGAGCAACAGAAAAGGAAATGCTCCGTAGCAGTAGCACAAAAATTTATTTTGTTTGCTCCGCTCTCATCTCGCTTTTAATGCTTGTGCTATTGCTACAACTACAAATAGCGTATCGAAAATTTTTTGCTCTTGCTATTGCTCTGTGCTCCGACAATGTATGCTACGGAGCAGAGCAGAAGAGCAATCGTTTTCCGTTTGTGCTCTCTGCTATGCTACGTAGCCGTTCGAAATCACAGCAGTAGCGGGAGCAGAGCAATATTTTTATTGAAATTGCTGCTATGTAGCAGCAAATGCAAACACTGACTAATTTGATTTCGGTTTTTAATTCAGTTTTTCTAAAAGAACATTGCATTGAGATTTGGTTTTAGCTTTAGAGAGAAAATAAGGAATTCATTTTCAAAACGTTCTTTTTACCTGTTAACCCTTTCAGCTGTAGAGCTTTGTGTAGACAAAGTGTCCACACAAGAGTATTACGAGGGTTACCCGCTTAAAATGTTAGAGTATGTAGAGACTAAAGCTGCATCAACAACAACAACAATTTCAACATAATCTTGGTAAAGTAAAAATTGCTTTCATTTCGTGTCTTGCCAAAATTCGCTAAATTTAAATCCTATATTACGAGTAGACTTTCTTAGGATTTACAAGGATTACCTTTCGATAAGTCCCTGTTGTCAGATTTGTTTTAAATAGTAAAGGAAAATAATTAATCCTAGATATTCAGGTCAATTGTCATACATTTCGAAGAACTTTCTACATTTTTTCGGAAAATCTTTTCACTAGAAACTAATTCTTAGAAACTAATTCTTAGAAAATTTACCAACATATTCTTGATTTCATTTACTTGGAACAATCAGTATTGAATGTATAGCCTACAGTATCAATGGTAAAGATCTTTAGTTAGAGTATAATGAAAATATACAACTTTCGAATTGAACTCATAAAATCATGTTTAAAACACTGACGCACACATGTGTGTGTTTGTGTGTGTGTGCGTGAAAGTGCTTCTGGAGTTTTTCAATAACGTTTTCCAACCCCTTCTTTTCTCACTCCCCCCCCCCCCCCCCACTTTCCATTCATTCAGCCATCTAGCTAGCTATTTTTCTTCATTAACAACAACAAAATGCTGTAATAGTTTTTTCGTGCCTTTAAATTTATGTGAATCTCATTGTAAGCGACAGCGTATTCGATTTGTAACCAACCTCATCTGAGGCCTTCTTCTACCCCCGCCATTCTTTCAACTTCCCCACCGCCTTTGGTTACTCACCGCGCTGTGAAGTCTTTTTGGCCAGATTGCTATGAAAATTGCTTTTAAATGAAGTTCTGTGGCGGCCTCTAAACAACAACAAATAGAAGCCCAAACACACAGGACTGAAAATCCCAAAAGACGGGGAATGTGAGGCGGTTAGTGGAGATGAAAAATCTACTAGCCAAAACATTCGTGCAATGTAATAGCAATAGTTGTTGTTGTTTGTGTTACCTGTTTTTCGGCATAGAACAAAGCATTTGGCAATTAAAATGCCGCCTGGACGATGCTTTTTTCGGGGGTCCTCATACCACAAATGCGAGAGACAGAGAGAAAGAGAGAACCGAACAAACAGAAGGACAAGAAGCTTGCCGCAATAAAATGCCAAAAGAAGAACACACGGAGAGAGAGAGAGAGAGAAAGACAGAAAGAGAAATGCTCTTTTTCTGATCTATTTTTGGGGTAAACCTCAAAATTGCATTTTCATAGACAGTTGTTTGAGGGAAAGAGATAGTTGGAAAAGCAAGTGAAACTAAATTCAACGGAACTGAAACTGGCACACGACCAAACACGAAGGAGCAAACGAGACGAGAAAGAAGAAGAAGATACAGAAACATACACAGGATAAAAGCGCAAAAAGGAAGCAGAAGCATTGCCAACATAAGTCAACACTAATTGCAATTTGCAGCTAAACACAAGCAGCATGTGTGTGTGTGTGTGTGTGTGCAAATGGAGGGGGACCATATGGGGGTCAGTTAAAAGAGGGTTAGAGGCTGTTGTATGGATGTATGTATGAATATATGGCATAAGCAAAGGGATAGCATAAAAATAAACAACAACTGTTGGAATTTTTCAATCTCTCTTGACGGTGTCGGCGGCTTCGTTTGCAAGGGTTTTCTGTTTTGTCCAAAACCGAGAGACAGAGAGCGAAAAAGCGTAAAAGAGAAAGCTTCATCAATGGCAGCGACGGAATGAATGAATAAATGAATGAAATGTGCACATACATACATATATATGAGTATGAGTTATGACTGCGAGTGAGTGCACACACACTTGCAATTTAATTTGCACAGCTCAATGCAAATGAAAAGAATTCCAAGGAAATATGAAACATAGGAATTTCCCTATAGAAACAAAAATAAAAAGAAAAACAACGACAATTGAATGCACTTCATAATTTATGAATGAATTCGGAATAGAAACATTCGCGTATATTTTATTCAATAAAACAGAGGAGTTTGAAATTATATACATACATATACACTAATCATAATAATTGCAACTAAAAATTTACTCGTTTTACCCTCACATATTCATATACTCATTTGGAAATACTCATAATAAATGAATCTCAATTAAATTGAAACTTGAAGCTTAAGCAGCAAAAGTTCTTGATTGTGGTTACTAAACAAATCTAATCAAAATTTTTTTTTAAAATCATGCAACTAAGATAAATAAGTTTTTATTTTAAGTGCAAATATGTCACGCACTCGAATATATTCAAAGCATAGATAGAAATGTCATCATCAATATGATTTGTCTAAGATAAATAAACACAATTTATGAGCGTGCTATAAATGAATACTAATAATAAAAATGAAAATGAATAAAAAAGTGTAAACAAATGAATATGAGTGAGACTGCAACCATCCATTTCACTCAAATATGTTATATATAGTTGAATAATCCATATATTTGAGGCTAAAAGACTAGGTTTCCCTTTACTTTATCAACAATAATGACAAGTAATTGATGAATTTACATTTTTCTATCTACTACAACTTCACGTGTTATCGATTTAAAGTTGAAACATTCAAATAAATTAAAAATGAATTAAGAATTTGGAATATGTATGGGTTTCGATTACTCACTCTCTCTCTCTCTCTCTCTCTCTTTATCTATCTCTTTCTTTTGCTCTGTGTTTTTGGTTATGTCTGAAATAGCAAGACGACCCCTTCTCAATTTCCTTCCCTTTCTCTTTCACCATGGGCAAACCCAACCCTGAGTAAACCCCATGGGCAGGAGAACAGGCTCTTTGCAAAACGAAAACAAAACAAGAAGTAAAACAAACATTTTGTTGGAAAAGCAACAAGAACAAAAACCAAATTGAAAAACAAAGTATAAAACATCAAACTTAAATGACACGAACTTCAAATACCCCAAATAAATTTCAAATATTTTTAATATTTGCAGGTTTTTTTTTTTATTTTTGATGAATAAATGGAAATTGAAGTAGTTGTTAGATTATTGGCCCAACATTTTATAGGTATCTTGTCTTGTTGTTTCTAGCAGCCTAATATAACCTTTTATGTAGAGGGTATAAAAACAAGCACCAAAAATACACGTAAAAACGAAACTGAAAATTTTTTGAACTCAAGCTAAATTTATCGGTACTCTGACTGTTGTTTTAGAATAAAACTGAAAAGCGTAAAAATTAATTTAAATATGTTTGTACAAGAGCAACAGCAACATGTTTTCTTCTTCTTCTTCTTTTGTTTTCGTTGTTAAGGGTATTCCATATTTATATAGAGTAATAAATTTCATACCCATGAGAAGAAGCAAGGAAGAAGCAAAATTGGCAGCCAAAATGAGAAATGAAAAATACGCAAAACACAGGAAAAAAATGTATATGAGAAAATGTATCAAAACAATTTTGTTGCTTCATTTGGTTGGTGGTCAGTGGCTACATTTGGCCAGATTGTCTACTTCTACTTCTAAATGTTGTTGTTGTTGGTATTGCCATAAAATTACAATTAAAATTTTTTTTTTCAACTAATTGGAGCAACTTCCCAAAATGCCAAAAAAAAAAGAAAAAAAAAACCAAAGAAAACCAAAAATCCAAAAACAAAACGAATCACTTTGAAGTGTCTCGGTTTTTTCTTTTCTTTGTTTTTTTTTTTTTTTTTGCTTCTTTTGGTCTTTTTGGCCACAGCTGCAACAGCAAAAATTATAAAGCCAAAAACAGAACCATAAAAAACATGACTCGATACGTTGGAAGCAAAGAGGAGAGAACGCACGATACGGTGGTCAGGGCGAGGCAACCACTTCCATATGGGTTGAACAAAAAACAAAAAAAAAAAAAAAAAATCAAAGATTCGCGTGGGCGAAGGCGAACCACAACAAGACCACAGAAACCACAACAGAAAAAAGTGCTTGAAAAGCCACGTTTAGCTCAACAGTTGCGCTGATCTGTGTGTAAAACAATGTGATACCCTGCAGCCAACAGGTATATTGAGTTTTACAATCCAGCTTAGACAAATGTCAAAGAAAGTTTTTACCTATTTCCATCTAATAATTTAATTAGGTAGATGAAGTTTTAATTTTATCAACACATTAAATAGTAGGTAATTTTTGTTATAGTCAATTTCTTGATTCTTGAAAGTAGTTATCCTGACATCTTTTTACTTGATTCAAGTGACTTTACTAATTTGTTAGGTCTTTTGAGAGAGTTTTTACTTATTTCCAGATACAAAATGCTCTTCCAATTGTTCAGTTAGATAAATCAAGTTTTTTCATTTTATCAACACATTAAATGATATAGTCAATGTCTTGATCCTTGAAAGTAGTTATCCTTACTCCTAACTTTAACTTTATTCAATCATCGACATCAAATTCAACAAAATAATTATATAAAAACCTTTAACGGCAAACCTTTTATGTGTAGGATTCTGTCTTTATTAAGGCCAATTTTTCTTGATCTTCTCTTCCACTTTTATCTACACTAATTGAATATCATTTGAATTGCAGAAAAATCAAAATGATTGGGCAAAGTGATGTATATAGTGAGTCATTTAGATTCCACTTAAATGATTCAAGCAGTTAAAACAAAAGAGTAAGTAATTAATTTCATTTATATTAACAGAAACTACCTCTACCTAACTCTACCTAACTCTAACTATCCAGATGCCTATATAAAGAAACACTGCCATAAATCCTTGTAATTTTTAGAAAGAACTGTCATTTCGATTATATATGTATTAAATATAACGAAAGTAAAGATGGCTTAAAGGGTATATAAACCTCGAGCCTGGAAGCTTGGATTCAACAAACAACTAGAGACTTAAAAATGAGTTGGCAATGTAAGACAAGTAGCTGCTAGGGCTGTCAAGTGGGCGTGGTAAGTTCTGTTGCTGTCGTGATGCGTTGCTTGTTGCTGGTGCAAATTAAAAAGTAATTGTATGAGAAAAAGTCAGAAACAGAATATGCAACATTCTGGAATGGTTTTCTTTTTGTGGAGTAGGAGTCGAGTCGTGAAGGGTTGCAAGGTTACAAGTTGCCAACTTAAAAGCCAACAACGAAAAAACTAATTGTTGTGAACCAAACGGAAGTCTTGCAACTACTGGACAATACTCAGAATGTGTCTGTGTGTGTGTGCGTGTGTGCGTGTGTGTGTGGTAAGTTGCTGGCAACTGCTGCATCTCTTTTAGGGTCGGTTTCAAAAAGAAAAAAACATTAAATGACCAGTAAATGCTCTAGAGAGCAATTAGTGAAATGCAAGTAAAAGTGATAAATGAATGTAGAGTGAATGGGATAGCATTATCGGTAGTAAATACTTAAAGTACTGCAATATATATCATATCATAGTAAAACGTAAAAGACATTAGAACATTTTGACAAAAGCAATAAACCGAAAGTAGATTTTAGTTCATGAAGCATTCGATACTTTAACTCCTCCATCACAAATTAAGATACCTAGGACTTTAAAATTATTTTGAGCTTACATTTTTTCTAGTTTCCTATGTATATATCCCATATATGTATCTTCTCTTTAGAGTCAGAGATGTGGAAAATTTATTTATTCTGTGGCCTTTTTATACCCTTGCAAAAAGGGTATATTAATTTTGGTCAGAAGTGTGCAACGTATAGAAGGAAGCATTTCCGACCATATAAAGTATATACATTCTTGATCAGCACGACGAGACGAGCTCAAATAGCCATGTCCGTCCGTCCGTCCGTCCGTCTGTCCGTCTGTCCGTCCGTCTGGATCAACGCAAACTCCTCCTAGACCGTTGGAGCTACAGAGCTGAAATTTTGCATGTAGGCTTGTATATACTGCAGGCGTTGTATATCTCGGCCGGATCGGATCACTATATCATATAGCTCCCATACAAATGGCAAAGTCACGAACAGTGACTTTTTTTAATAACTTCGTTATTTTCTGAGCTATTGTCGTAAAATTTAATATTGGTGAGTTAATTACACATATAAACGACTGTGCCAAATTTGATCAAGATCGGGAGACTATATCATATAGCTCCCATAGGAACGATCTTTCGAAAACAGTGACTTTTGTCAATAACTTCGTTATTTTTGGCGCGATTGCTTTCAAATTAAACATTTGTTAGTTTAATATATCTGTTAATGACTGTGCCGAATTTGATAAAGATCGGGTTACTATATAATATAGTTCCCATAGGAACGATCGGTGGAAAACAGTGACTTTGATCAATATCTCCGTTATTTCCTATGTAGGCCGTTCTTTCGCAAACATTAGCCTTTTTAGCTTAAACGTTTTTCCACTTTGATGGCTATAGGTAAGGAAAGAGTTACCAAAAAAGTTGCAAGGGTATACAAACTTTGACGCGGTCGAAGTTAGCCCCGGCCCTCTGGTTTTAATTTCAAAAATACCCTTGCTCTGGCCACAATAAAAACAACTAAATGGCGAAAATCACATCCATAAACCGAGTTCTTTCCCATACTTTTTTTGCCACTACATTCCATTCCTCCTCAGGCGTCGGCAACGAATGTCGGCGTCGGCGTCGGCGTTTTGGACGGCATGTAAATTAAGTACAGTCTCGAGTCCTTGCACTATACAAAGGACACTCATTATGCACTCTACCATATATACCCATTCCTTTGGCTCTCACACTCTCCTTCTCTCTCTCCCTCTCCCCTTCATGGTTTTTGCTCTTACTCTATCGCATTTTGCCAAGTTTTTCCTTTTATATAGATTTTATATATATGTGTGTGTGCATTTTTTTGCATTGCATACTTTCAGGCTCGCCAACAACATGGACCAGAAGGAATAAACTGCCAGTGGAATTTTTCTATCCGTTGTTCTGGCTGTTGTTGTTGTTGGTGATGGTGTTGTTGTTTTTTTTTTTTTTTTTTGTGGGTTGTGCAATAAATTGTTGCATTTTTCTTTCTTGCTTCCTTGTTGGTGTTTCATTTTCTGTTTTTCTTGCGGTCTGCATAAAAAGGGTTTTCCAATCTGAAACCTTTTGCTTCTTGTGTTGCAGCATGTGCAACAATTTAACTGTGGCGGCAAAAAAAAAACCATGAGAAACATTAAACCGGTAACTAACCCACAAATAGTTGCAAGTCACTAACCACCCACTACATCCCTTGACCACCTGACACCCCCACCACCACCCCATCCCATCTACGTAGTAAGGATTTGTTAAATGCGCACAGCTGTCTAGGATTACGGTTGCTGGGTGAAACGATGGCTTTGGTATTTGCAAATTGTAAACGCAACGAATTAGTCTCAGCCGCACACACACACACACACACACACAAACACACACATACACAAACACACACTCCCCCGATCGCGGACTACCCCCTTTAGCATAGTCAACCCTCACAGTAGAGTGAGGGCGAAAAACATATGAAAATCATGCAGAGAACACTGAAAATAAATGTAATAAAGAAATAAAATCTCAATGGAGTGTTTCTGACCCTGTCTCTATACCTCTCTCTCTCTCCCTCTCGCTCTCTTTATCTATCTGTATGTGTGTGTGTGTGTGCATTGCTGTCCCTCTCCGCTTTAGTAGTGTCCATCAATGCCCTTTGGCTTGTTGGTTTTGGTTTTCATTGCCATTTCCATTCCCATTCCCGTTCCCGTTCCCGTTTTTTCCATTTTTGTCTCGGGTTTTTCGGGTATCGCACATTTCTCGATTGCAGCCCAAAAATTTAACAGATGGCGCACATTAGATGCGCTTCACTCGGCCCCAGAGACCAAAAGAAGCACAACAGCAGCAGCAACAACAACAACAGGACAAAAAAAAATTGTGTATAAGCCCGCGGGGCAAACCACGCGACATGCTGCGATACGTTGGGGAGTTATCCGCACAGTGGTTCCAAAAAAATTAAACCTATGCTTTGTATATTCTCCATTATATTTTCCACAATTGCATTGATTCATTTAAATGTTAAAACTTTTCAATACATATTTGATTTCATACCACTGTGCCAGCGCCTGATATTCTGTTCTCTAGGGGGGGAAGCAAGGAATTCTCTCTGTTTCAGTTTCAGTTTCGGTTTCAGTAGTGTAGAATAACTGTGCAACCGAAATCGAAACAAATTGCCGGTGAATAAAGCAAATCTAAATATTAATGTGCGACTCAATGAGTTGGAAGAGAATTCTGTATGCTGAGAGAGTGAGGGAGGAAGGGGGGAATTGGTTGGGGAAACCTTGGAGATAAGCCACACGACTGTGCCACGCTGTGCGGCAGGTAGACCAACAAAAATTGTATTATTGTCCGAACATTTCGCGTTTCTCTTTCAATATTTACTTCGATTCTGCTTCAGCTTCAGCTTATTGCTTTATATTTTTTTGTGGACAAACGTAAATCTTACCGGGTTTCCAGTAGCCGACAAAAAGAGAAAAAAGAAGAAGAAGAATACCCAAAAGGAAGGGTTCTCGCGTGGGCGTAGAGTTGGATGAAGCAGTTGGTAGTTGGAAGGGAAAGGGAACTGACTGCTACTGCATAATGGATGGCCGCGAGTCCGGCACACCAAATGGTTCAAGCCGTCGCTTGGACTTTTGCTCAACATAAATATTTTTATCACTTGCCTCGGACCGGCGCGGCGCTTGTTGTGTCTGTATGTGTGTGTGTGAGTTGGGTTTTTTTTTTTGCCTTTCCTCCCTACACAGTAAGGGTACTTTGTTGCCTGTTGTTTCGTTGCATTTGAAATGAAGGTAACTAAACTAATTCAGATTTAAGCCCATAAAGCTTAGGACAAATTCAATTCCTCTTATCTAACTAATCAAAATGCTAATCGATGGGATTTCGGCTTACTGTGATAGAAACAAATCAGAAATTTGCTTTGCTTTTTATTTGAAATTAGCAATAACATTTTCTCAAGGTGTAAAAATAACTAATCATAGAATATTTTCTTTCAAATTATATAGTTATGTATGTGTATTTATTTGATAAGTCTGTTACAACCTTTACCGACTTGAAGTCAAAAGTTTGGTGAATCAATATAAAAAACTGTTTGATTTTGTATAATACATATTCCCATATATGATAAATCTTGATGATATTTTCTATACCCATTGCCATTTTGGATATGTAGAGAATTTGTCCTGTGTTCTAGTATAGAACTTTTAGATGATTCTGTTCTACTCTGTTTATATTTTATAATTTTTTAGAACTTTGTGTTTTTAAATACAGTAGAATCCGGTTATATCGACTCCGCTTATAACGTCCGTCCGGTTACAGCGATTAAAGTTCGATGAGATTGGTTGGTCCCAATACAAACTTATAAGAAAGGGCCTCCGGTTAGTACGTCTTCCGGATATAACGTCGTTATAACCGGACTCTACTGTATTTGGGAATATAACAGTTCAAATTTCTATAAAATTCGTATGCCATTTCCTGATCATTGTCCTTAGGTAAGGTCCTTGAAGATCTCTTAACTTTTCTCTGGGCTACAACAATAATTAATATATGTATATAGTATGGAATTATTCACAATTAATCATTTGTGCTATGGTATATGTAAAAATAGACCTATTAGTCTTAATGATTTTCTATAAGTTTCGTACAAGTATAAAGATTTATTGATTGTGAAAAGTTTATTGAAACTGATATGTCCTTTTATGGCTTTTCTTCTTTGCATAGGAAGATAGATTTCTTTTGGGTCTCGGGTATAAAGAAATCTACATATTCTACAGAAATTTTCATTCTACTATTTGAAACTTTAAGCCATTGTAAGTTAATTCTTTTCCATTTGGCATTTCAAGCTGCGTAACTTCCTTCCTGGCTCAATTTAACGTTTTACTTTTCTTGTATTCCCAATGAAGGTCAAGTCGTAGAGTTTTGCTGATTCAACCCCATTCGTAATACTCGAGAGTTGAAGAGTTCTTTTCATGGTCATCAGCATCATCAATGATGTGCCCATTGCCATTTTGGGTAGACAGTGAATTTGTTCTGTGTTCTAGATGATTCCGTTTTACTCTGTTCCTGTTTGTTGGCGCTCGATTCGAGTGCCGTTTTCAATTGGATGCATTGTGTGGATGCCTTCCTCCCACAGTCGAGGTATTGAAGACGAAGGAAGGGGCCCAAGAGGGCGGTGGACGAAGAGGTGCCGCAATGAACTCAATTCAATGCATTGGCCATTGACCATCGACCATCGGGTAACGCAATCGATTCCACATACAACATTCTTCAGTTTGCTCTCTTCTTCGTTGGTTTTCGTTTGATTTTTTCCCCTTTTTTTTTTGTTTGTTGTTGTTCTTTCAACACTTTGAATGCCTTCTCTCTTCTACATTCGGAATGCAGATACTTGTGTCCCTATATCGGCAGTCGTCCTTTAACGTACTTTATCCACTTTTGCACATATTTGTGTTGTCAAAGTCAGCGGGTCATTTATG
This sequence comes from Drosophila willistoni, assembly GCF_018902025.1. Lineage (NCBI taxonomy): Eukaryota > Metazoa > Arthropoda > Insecta > Diptera > Drosophilidae > Drosophila > Drosophila willistoni. The sequence continues at coordinate 3,988,518 of NW_025814053.1, read as the reverse complement.
CCATCATCTTTGCACATCGTTGCCACACATTTTTTCGATTTCGAATGGCAGACGACAAACCAATTATTTGTCACTCCTCACCTTGAATCCTTCCACCCTCATAAATACAAGGAACAGCCATAAATAACTAACGATTAACTTGGTTTTTGGTGTGTGTGTTCTTCTGTTTTGTTGTCTTTGTTTTTGTTGTCGGTCGTTTCTCTTTGTTGTCCAAAAAATTAATCAAAGAAACAAATGCGTATGGAGATGGGGGAATATTTTTGTTGGTGAACGCCGTTAGAGGCTTAAGGATACAGATATTTTGTTGTTTTTTTTTGTTTTCGACGCGTGTCATGGACAACTAATTTATGGTCCTGGCCTGTTCCCAATTAGAATCATGGATGGGGATGATGGTATCTTAGAATGGTTACATTTAGTGGATACTTACTCTTGCATTCGTTGGCATCACTGTCGGTTGCTCGCCCCCAGGGACGGTCGAAGTAGAAATTTTTGCATCGCTCGCATTCGGGTCCATCCGTATTGTGTTTGCAGGCACAGGTCATTGTCAGTTTGGCATTGAGCGCTGTGTTTGATGAGGCGACAGATGGTAGTCGCCTGAAATGGCTGTGAACTGGCATATCATCATCTGGGACATCATCTGAGGGATCACTAGAGTGCGAATGGGAATGGCTGGCAGGGGTAATAGTTGCCACACATTCGGAGGCATGGCCATTGCACTTGCAACGTCCGCCGACGGCGAAATCGGAAACTGCATAATGCTGCGTTATGGAGGAGGAATCGTCGATGCTAACCGATTTTAGGGTGGCAATTGCTCCCAGTTGCTGTTGTTGCTGCTGTTGCTGCTGCTGCTGCTGTTTGCTGGCGGGGCCAACAGATGGTGTGGTCTTTGCTGCATCCGATGGCGATCCGGGTGGTCCGGCTTGTCCTGGTGATGGGGTGGTCGAACTTGTGGCTGATAATTTACTTTGATAATGTTGTTTTTCCTTCTGTTTGGCTAAACGCTTTCCCCCGGCACCATTATCAGTTTGTCCACCATCATTGGCATAATCCAAATGAAGATCATCCTCCAGTTCGAGATGTTTTTTGGGCTCTTCATATTCCTCCTCATCGTAATGGCCGACACTGCTGTCATTATCTTGCAAATTGTAATCGTATTCATCATCCCGATCGTCCAGTTCAAGTTCCTCTTCTTCATCCATTTCATCGCTAAAGCTGTTGGCATTTTTGCTCCTCATCTTCTCGCGATTGAGTAGAAGAAGCTGTGGCGGCAATTCCAGGCGATGGAACACAACACGAATATCTGTGGCTGTGACCCAATCCTGAAGAACCAGCGAAGAGTCCAAATCATTTGCCGACGGGCGACCTTCGAGTGTATTGAATGCAAATCTTTGAGCGCCTCCTCCCCCACCGCCGGCATCGTGTTGAGAGTTCATGCAACGTGCCTCCTGTTCATTGAACTTGCTTATTTTGGCCCGATCTGGGCGCCCATAGAACTTTTGGCATTGTGAACTATAGAATTGAAAGGGTTGCCAGGTCTGCCCAAAATCAGAACTCTTGTATATGGCCAATGAATCGGGCCTTGGTGATTTCGGGCAAAACGAAAGCGATATATAAGTTAGCTCATATTTTTTGCCCAGCGATAGCGTCAATGTGACATTATCTGGTGGCGCAGTATCCGGGTCATGGGGCACATTCACTCCAGCCGATCGCCAGCAAGTGACATTGCTGGGATTATTCAAATCTGTCAGAGCGGAGGTAGCAAATCGATGAGATTCTCCGTGGCTGTTGCCGCTGAAGCTGCTGCTGCTCTTTGGACGTTCGCACATGCGACATTCGCCCAGATTCCCATCCCGTTGGAGTTCACAATAACGTTCCGGCTGCTGGGCACCGCATACGCTGGATGCCATCACGGGATTGCCATAGGCAGCATTCACAAAACTTGGCAGACACTTACGCGGCTTGCCATCGTAATAGCAAGGATCCTGCTGCTGTGAGGCTGTCAAGATCGGGCCAATAATCAGGAATAGGCTGACGAGCAGGGGCAAGTACAGTCGATAAAATCGTTGCCCGGTCATAGTTTCTACTCGAAAGCACTTTCTATATGGTAGTTATCAATTACCCGCAATGCAAAGCGGTCTCTCTCTCTCTCTCTTTTCCTCACACACACACACGGAGAGGCGCGCGCGAGGATCGACAAGAATCGTACAGGAGGAAACAATAGAAAACTCAAAAAAAAAAAAAAGAAAAAGCAAAAAAAAAAATTAAACTCTCACACACACACGCGAGTCGCGGCGGCGGCGTCGGCGGCGTCGGCGGCAGCAGCGGCGGTGGCGGCGGCGTCACTCAGTCTGGTACGAAGGCATGCAACAGCTGCCCCGTCGAAATTTCTAACTGTTTACGGGTTTTTTTTTGTTTTTTTTGTTGTTGTTATCGATGTGGTTGTTGTTGTGGTTATATATATCTCGTCTCTGTTCAGGTAGGCTTACACAGTTCTTTCTCACTTCTGATAGTTTATATTTTGATAACTTAATTCCTGTTTACCCCTTTACATATGCTATACAATCTTGTTGTTTTCTTAGATCTTCCGCTCTGCGTTGCAACTCGGTCAACGTCCAGCGTTGTTCTGTTATTCGCACACACGAATCCTTTTTGCCTGGCCTCCAAACAAAAAAAGTAAATTATTATCCTGATGCTTCTGATATTGTGGGATGTTGAGTTTCTCTACACACACGCACACACACTCACAATTCACCACGGGAAGAAAAAAAAAAGAAAAACCAACGGGCAATACACTCGCGAGTGTCAACAACAACAACAACAACGAAAATGTTTACGCGTAGGCGAAGTCAACTTCGGTTATCGCCTTCGTTTTCGTTAAACAAATGGTTATTTTGGCTTGTGCCGCTTTCTGTTCTTCACCTGGCAAACGTTTGTACGCAACTGAGAAGAGAGATGCTGCTGCTGTCGCTGTTGCTGGCGTTGCTGTTGCTGGCATTGCTGATGTTGCTTGATGGTGATGCTGCTTGTATGTTGCCGTAGTAGGTAATGTTTGGCAACCTTTTTTTGTTGCTGACGCTCTTTAGCTCGCTCGCTCGCTCTCTCTCGCTATACCCTCTGTAACTGTTGTGTTGCCCACAAATGTTGAAATGGGATGTTGCCAGAGTATTTAGTTTGGGCCAATTTCGCAAATGTATCTACACAAATTCTTTTAAGAGGATCAATTGTTTAGAAAATTGCTTTAAATGAATTAATAAAACTTATATTTATTTAATGTTTCTAATTTGATTAAATTAGCTCATTGGAGCAGGGACGGAAAATGATTTTTATTTCCAAAATAAGTTTCGAAAAATCATTAATACTCACAACAATTCTTACAATAATTCTTATTTTTAAAATTATTTTTTTATTTGCAATTTACATATATTATAATAACACTCAATATTAATTCGTATGTTTAATTTTATGACCAAAAAAATTATTATTAAAATCATTTTATGACTTTTATTGTATTTTCTATTCGAGAGAAATCCATTTATATAGGTAAACAAATAAATTTGTAAATACTTATAAATATGAAAATATGTAGTAGAACTTGTATGCTAATATAAAGGGTGAGGATTTAAGAGCAGTCCAAATGATATGACTAGTTCTCAGATCAGAAAACTGATTCTTAATGATTCATAACACTATTCTTGTGGACCTAAGTGCATTAAAATGAATCTTAAAACTAACAATTATCTAGAATTTTTATATTTTCTATAAATTTTCGTAAATTTCCTAAACAATTGTAGAGCATCTTTTTCAAAACTATCAAAAGAAATACTAAATAAACTACTTTAATATATTTTGAAAACGTTAATATCAAAGAATTTATAAAATAACAGTTTTTTTTTTAAATCTATAAGCTACAAATCAAATAAAACTTAAAAATGTTAACCCAAAATATGTGAATTTTTCTTGAAACGTTGAGCGTTATTTAATAATTAAAATGTAGAAATTAATATTGCAAATGTAAACTTCCAAATCAAAGGTGATCCATATAATTGATATTAATTTTTTCTTTTATTGTTGGTTAACCATTCGAATTAAATAAGTTATGATCCAAATTTCATATTTTGTTATATCGCTGCGGGGAAATTCACAAAAATCAAAGGAAAAATCCACAGGCGGCCATCAAAGGTAAACCTCAACTACCTCCTGCCTTCAATAGAACTGTGTGTATGTGTGTATGTGTGTATGTGTGTGTGGGAACACCCGAAAAGCAGCAAAGTCAATTTGAGTTATGCTTATTTACCGGGATACCCGGGGTGGACTGGTTGCTACACACAGACACACACACACGCACACCAAACACATACAAACATTGGTTGGATTCTACTGTTTACACCATCCGCTGGGAGTCAAAGTCCATGTCGAACTTCTCCAGTTGCAGCAGTAGAAGCCGAAGCAGAAGCAGTTGCAGGCAATTAAGTCAAACAATTGCAGCCAGGAAGTTATTGTCTACTCCAACTCCAACTTCAACTTCACCTCGAACCTCCACCTCCACCTCTATCTCTATCTGCAGTTCCAGTAGAGTACATACTAGCAGCAGCAGCAGCACCGCAGCACCGATTTTGCCTTCACCTTGTCCCCCAGTGCCCCATCTCCGTTTCCATTTCCCTTCTCTCGGTTGTCAAGTCAATTGGTTTGCCACCACAACATTAATGTTCCCAGTTCCCTCGCTTTACTTTGCCTTTTGCTTTGCTTCGGTTTGGGCTTAAGTAAATATTTGGCCTACGTGCCCATTACGTGATTTTCCGATAGTCTACCCATCGATGATGATGATGATGGTGATGCCCGTTGATGTTGCTGCACTTGAGATATGACGACGTCGCTGGGGTCTTCTGCCACTTGACAAAGTGCATGAGCAAGAGCATGAGGATGAAGATGAACATTAAGATGAGGGAGCAAAAAAGAAAGACATATCGAGCCATAGCAGCAGAAGCCACCGCTCACGGCATGCTTCAATGGTCATGATATGGAAGATGAAAGGCAGCTACAAATTGGAGGATTAACACATAACACAAAAACTAAAGAATGGAAACTAAAGATCGGATAATGCTATTCAATTGTAAACTCAAGAAATGGCAATTAACTTCTACTATATTCTTTTTCATTCTATGAGATCTTCGATTCTCCATCAACGTTTGTTTCATTCTCTTAAAATGTGCTTTTTGAAAGTCGTTAACATAAAATATGAAATACATATATATGAATCACTTCATATGATTGAAGGCACGGGAAAATAAAACACCTATAAAAACAAAAGAATTGCAAATAAAAACAAACGCTTGAGTTTTGCCTTCTTTTTAACCTCTTGGACTTTGTAATTCTCAACTAGTTTTAGCTTAATAATGTTCCTAACTTTTAGATTGTTAAACGAAAGCAATTAAAGGAAAAGCTCTCAAAATTTTTATGACTTTTTCTTCTATTTCTTTTTTGGTATCTTCGTGAGTATTTTAGACAGGTTAAAGTTTAAAAACAAATTAAAATTTACATTATATTTTATTGATTTTATATATTCAAAACTTTTCGTTGATAAAATAATTATGCCGCAAATCTGAGCCCAATTTAATTACACTCGATTTATCCGAATGACGGCAAAAATGTTTAAATTAAAATCAAAATTGTTGTTAAATTTTAAATTTGTTTTTGTTTTTCTTTGCCAGCTGTAATTTTCTGTCAAAACCAAAAAGTTTCTTAATAAATACAATGTAATTTCTTAGAGCTTATTGTTATTGTGTTTGTTTTCTTTAAATTTTCTTTACTATATTTCAATTACTATATTTTTGATCCTAATATAATTATTAATGTATTAATTTTAACAAATAATGTTCCTTGTTTCTTTTACTAAAATTTGAATAAGTTACACAAAATTTTCTTTTAGTTGAGAAAGAAAACATTTTCATTTTGTTTCTATCTCTCTTGTTCCCCATATCTCGTTGTACATGTGTGTTGGTGTGTGTGTGTGTGACTGTAATTTTGTAATTTGTTGATTTAATATTTCCTGCAACTGAAAATGCCTATTTGGCATCCTGTCAGTGGCAGAAACCAACAAAAAAGGAAACGATATGTTCTATATACATACATACATATGCATGTAAGCATATACCGAAACTGGGCAGAGGGAAGAAGGAATATTTTTGGTTTTGGTCAACAACAACAACAACCAGAACAATGGCAACAAACTGAAGGCAAAACCAAAAATATATCTGCAAGCCACTTTTTTATGTTGCTCATTAACCAGAAAGTGAAACAAGGACCGATGGATGCCAGTCGAAAGATACTCGTACAATAACCGCAGAGTCAAGTGAGCCAACAGGGAAGAGAGCGAGAGATAAAGAACACCAAGGATATTTGTATGTACTGGTTGTGTCCTGTACACATACACACACAAACACATACATGTCGAGAAAACTTTATGCTTCGTTAAAAATGATGTACAAATCAAATGCCAGAAGCAATTTAACAACATCAGCAGCAACAACTACAACAACAACAACATCTCTGGCAAGTGGCAGCAAACCACAACAATGCGAGAATGTTGAGAGGGTCCTGGCAACAAGAAGTACAAGAACAAGAACAACAAGGAGCTAAAAAGGAAGACCCGAAACTGGATTCAAGCTGCCTTCCAAAACGGCAATGAGCAAAAATAAATAAATCATTTAAATGAAATAAATTACACACACACACATACATCCATGTGTCGGACAGAGGGGGAAGGGAAAGTGGGTTCTATATGTTTTTTGGGGAGTGTGTTTGGGGCATTGCCACCCACACAGCTCATTAGAAATACATAGGCAAGAACAACAGCAACAACAACAACAATAACCTTCTCTACCATGAAACTATGAAATATTTTAACAAATATTTTTCAAAGCAACAAACCGAAACAATTTCATTTTTCTCTTGTTCTATTTTTTTTGTACAAAAATGAATTGAAATTTGAAATTAAACCAAAAAGTCGACTAAAGCATTTTGGCAGTAAATTGAATCACTATGAAATCTGACCACAAAATGTATGTACAAATATACGTATATGTATATGTATATATATATATAATTAACAAATAGAAACATTTGTAATATGCAAAACGATTGAGCTATGCTTAGGTAAATTGAGAAAGATAAATAAATTGTTTAATTTGTGGTCTAATGTTAGAAAAGAAATGAAATATTTGAGTCTACAACAATAACCAACAAAATATTTTACGAAAAATTTCATTTCATTTCATGGTGATAACCTTAGAAAAATTGAGTTCGATGAGCCAAAATCTTAAGATCTGAAGCAAAATAAGAAACTTGTTTGCCAGGGATCACAATCTACCTCATCGTTTTGGGGCAATTGAAAGGGAAAATCAAAAATCTTGGATGGAACATTGTTCTTGAATCGCAGTTTTCAGAGTGTTAATTCCTTATTTCGTCTCACAATGATTTGCCACTGTGGTAGGTCATATTCAAATGATTTCGATTGAAATTCTTTCATCAAAAGTAAAATATGCCTTTGTCTATTTCAATCATTAACATTTGGCTTTAACTTCTGGACGATTCGAGACTTCCTGGCCTCCCCATTAAATTGTTAATATTTCCAATAATTTTTTACTTTTTTCATCTTTAGTAAGATGCAAGAAGTAAAAAAAAGTAAGTTTTTCGAAGAAGTAACTTAATATATAAAAAAAAAAACATTCTAGACATTCACAACTTAAATATTTATTTAAGTCCTTCACGAACTAAAGCTTTAACTAAATCGTAGGTTACCTGATTTGTTGTAAATTCAATTGAAAGAATTTGAGAAAAAGGAATAAGTCATTTAAGACTAACGAACTTCCATTGAATTAGAAGTCACTTGTTTGTGGCTTATTTCTCTCAACTAGCTAATCAATAGTTATTTGATGTTGAACCTCTAAGCGGTAATTGAACTAATTGCAAGTAATTTTCGTTTTGCTCTTAAAATGCCTTCTGGAAAAGAGAGTTTCACAGGTTTTTTTTTTGGCAAATTTTCACTTTACACCGTTAGACAGAGAGACTCATTTTGCCTGAACTAAGCTCAACTCAACAATAAACCAGGCACGCCCAAAAACCATCACCACCATCATCATCATCATCATGGTCATCTTAATTATTATGATGGTCGGACGCCGTCATCTAGCGGCACTCTTCAAGTCCGGCGTCATAATTAGATGTTTTGCGCCTGCTCCCGGTGAAAAAAAGTAAAAAATAAGAAAAAAAAAATCAACTTCTCTTTTTTTGCATATTTTTTCTTTATATATTTTTTGGTATTGCCCCTGAAGTCATGGTTCCAATTTGGCAGGTTTCGCTCAAAAAAAGAAAAGAAAAACTGAAAGTTTTCATTTGTGTATGTGTGTGTGTGTGTGTGTGTGTGGAAGCAAATGAAATTAAAATTCCATTATGTATAAACCGAAAGAAAATCAACCCAAATCAACAGCATCAAAAAAAAAACCTACAACAGGTCAACAAAAATAAAAGAAACGAAGGAATCTATCTCTCTCTCATTTCCTCCGACTCTGTGCGTCTCTTTCTCCTATATACATAAATATTTATAAACAAATCCGTTATAAATAAAACATAACAAGACAAAGACCGAGACTGAGACCGAGACGGAGCAGGAGAAGTGTGAGAAGGGAGACGGAGGAGGGGAAGAAGGGGGAAAGGGAACCACTTGAAAAGCAACTGAAACTAAAGAAATGCGAGACGACGACAAAAAAATGTCAAAAACAATAAATCAAAAGGCCCAAAAACGGCGGACGCAACGACAACAATTGTGAGACGAGACGAGTAGGTCCAGATTCGGTGGGCAGGAGAGCAGAAGGAAGAAGGTGAAACCGTTGGCCAGTCAAACGGAAGCTTTGTGGATCTCCTCGGAGGGTGTGAAGGAGGTGTAGGTCGTTGGCTAGAGAGGAGAAGTAGGGGGGACGGGGGCCTGAAGTAGGTACGTAATGCGGCCTTTACAAATTGCAGCTTGACAAAGGTTGAAGCTTTCCCCCCACCAACCTCTTCCTCTTTGTATATGTATACCCCGTAAACGTAAATTATTCGAGGGTATATTAAGTTACATCAATGTAGAATCAATAAATTTTTTTCTTTTCCTTTTATCATTTAAGGCAAATCTTCCATCTAACTATCGCCACCGAAGTGGACCGCAGATGTTTATAGAGGTGAGTAAAGAATAATATCCCTCTATAATAATCTATACCCACTACGAAGGACTGACTGAACGTGCATTACCCAGAGTCGAATTAAAGCCAAAGCGTGTACTATAGCAATGCAAGAATAATCCTAAATACTTATAAGTTTTTGGGCTCATAATGCAAATTGGAAGAAACATTATTTTCATTGCAATTTCTGAAAAATGATTTGCGAAAATTGGCCAAAAATTTAGTTCGCAAAATTCGATTGCAGACAGAAGGACATTACTCTAACTTACAAATACAAATATAAAATAGAATTGACTAAAATAGACCTTCTTGAAATTATAGTTTTCTTTTCTTTTGCATTTTTTGTCTCTTAAAAAGAGAGCTTCAAATCATCAAAAATAGATAACATCAAAATAGCTTCAAAATAATATATCACTTTTGAAAATCGGTGAAAACTTGGCTAACTTACAGATCCGCAAAATTAGGCGTTTTCAAGAGTTTTTTAAGCATCTCTTAACAGAGTTCTTATAGCGCCGTGCTATATCGCTAATCTGACAGTGATAATACTAAGTGACATCAAATTAATGCTGGGTGTTATCGATAACAGCAGCGTTCGTTTCATTTCCAGCGTTTCACACTTAATACCTAGCTGGAAACTGTCGTTTAGAGCTCCAGTGATTATAACATTGCTTACTAAGTAGCGCCATTTAAATCGTGGATAGAACGTAGGACTTGTTCGATTCCCCCCTGCCTTAGGAAAATACCTTGATGAAATATGTATATTGACCACCGTAAATGCTGATGCTGATGCTTTCTGTTATCGATAACAACGGCGTTTGTTCCGTTTCCATTGTTTTACTTCTTATACAAACGAGTTGTAACTCTAATTACTCCCATTGTTTAGTTGTCCGTAGATTGACTTATGTTAAAGGGTAACTGGAAATCGAGATTTCCATATTACTTTTTTTGTTTTTTTTGAACAACTGGAATTCTGTTTTATATTTTGCTTTTTTTTTTGTTATGTTTTGTTTATACTTATTGGGAGCATGCCGCTGGGCAAGCTGTGAGCATTAAGGAAGCCCCTGAAAATTTTGACGACGAGGAGGTGGGGGGGAGGCATCGCTGGAGTGTTTGGGCGGGCGGACGGGGCATATATGGTGAGAAAAGGTAACTGAAGGAAACGGTCGAGTCGACTGTTGCGCAGGCGTCGCCACGTCTCTGTCTCTGCCTGGGCATATTTTGTCTGCATTTTTGCATTTGTGAATGAGGCAAATCCAAATCGGAATCATCACAGCGGAAGTTTTTTATTTCAAGTTTCTTTTTTAATATATTTTTTTTTATTCTTTATTTTTTTGGAAAGCGCTGAATGAGGTTAAGGCATCATCACATGCATTAATAGAGTGAATGCTTCAGTTGAGGTAAATGCGAAGCAAAAAAGGCTTTCTTAGTGAAATTTTATTTTAGCAAATCGGTAATATGGCTACCGGAAACGGTTTATAGAAATTATTCCAATGTTTGGTCTGAGCATTTTATAGTCTCTTTCCAAAAACAATTTCCAATTAATCAATGAATATTACTTAAGATACGTTTTTACTGTTAACTAATTCTAGAATAAATTTTAAAGATATTGCGGATTTTCATGTTGTTTGTTTTTGCCAAGATTTTTGCCCTTAAAATGTTATTTAGAGTTTCTTACTGTTAGCCAATTAACTAGGAAAAAAAATGTTGAAATTCGAATTTGAACCTTTGGGCTTACACCCACACCCACACACGCACACACACACACTCTCATGAAGACCCACCAACTTCTATCACTTAAGTCGAATGTAACTTTTATTTTCTTGCTACTTCAAGGGGCAAATATCAAAGCACACACACAATGATGGTCGAATGTTAAAGTGGGGTAAAGTGTGAGGAAGATTGCGGAGTAGGAAGTATTTTGCACTAAAAGCGAAACTACTTAGCATTTGGCATCGAAGTTGAAGTCAAGAGACGGAAACGGAAACAGAAACAGAAGCAGAAACAGAAAGAAGAAAGGGAAAGCCTAGACCAAAAGCAAAATTGAGGTCAAGAGACAAAATAAGCTTCCTGGGTGAATGTGGGTGGGCAGGCGAGTGTGTGTGTGTGTGCCAGTTTGTGTAGCCAAGTGTGTGTTTGTTTATATAGTATAGGGGGGTGTGCGTGTGTGTATGGGTGTGGGCATCCAAAATCCTCTCTGGGGGTTGCCTTTTGTGGAATTTAACGGTCAAATCGCTTGACTTTTTCTGCGTTCCTTAAGGATTTTTTTTTCTCTCTTCCCATCTGTAAGTGAGTGAGTGTGTGTGAGTGTGTGTGTGAGGAGGGGTTTCTTTTTTTGTTGTGCCTTCCGCTTCATTAACTCGTTTGATGGCCAACCAAGTTGGTATGCGCCTTCCTTTCCTCCTCGTCTGCGCCTTCCTTATTGTCTTTTCTCTTTTTGCCTGCTTGAGTTCTTTTCACTTTGCATTTGATTTAATGTTATCATTTGTAGATTTATAGACATCAAAAAAATCGCATATTAATTATGCTGTGTTCCCAAACTCCTCAACCAAAGTCAATTCATTTGCCTTATTTGAATCCCCCCAACCCCTCCCGTCCATTTCACGCACTTTGGGACATGTTTAACGTCGATGTTTACTGTGAAATTGTCAAGAAAATGCGTGTTTAAGCCAGATTAAATGCAGCTCTTTTTAGATTTATGACCCGAGAGCAACAACAAGCCCAAGCCATGAAGCCCCTCTAGGGCTAGACCACCACCTCTCTCGTCTGTCTCATCCCACTTCAGGCTCAGTTTGGAGCCATTATTTTGATATACCCCTTTTTTTTTGTGAGTGGGGGGGGGTGGCTAAAAGCATTCGTTGTGCTCGCATTGTTTACTCCAATTATTTATGGGTCAAAAATTCATCTTAAATATCAAATTACTAAACAACAGCCGAAAGAAACAAAAACAAACAAAAAACACATTTATCTGGCAACATCATGAGAGTTGAATGTTTTGTCAACAATGTTTAGCAACATGTTGTTGAAACATTGTGTCTCTTTTGGTGAGTTTCTCTCAATTTGTTGCCAAACAAAAAGGTTGACTCGGCATGATCACAAGTGGCCGCCCCCAATTATATAGATATGGAAGGAGGGTAGAGAGGCGTTATCTCTTTCTTTCTTTTTTTTTGAGGATGTTTGGTACAGAGTAGGCGTGGCATGGCATCGGCCAGGTGGGCGTTAGAAGGGGAACGCAACGGCGTGCGCTTTTGTATATAGTCAATATCGCAAAAAGTAATTAAAAGGCAAGCGAGACAACGACAACATTGAGAATGAGGATGAGCCAAAGGATGATGCCATTGCCACGCCTACCACGCACTCTCCCTCCCTCTCTCTCTCTATCTCTCTCCATCTCTGTCGTCTGTCGTCTGTCAAGTGCAGTACGTGCCAGTGCCTCATGCGGTCATCGAAATGTGCAACAACAAGGGGCAGGAAATTAAACGAACTGCAAATGCTCTGAGACCAACAAAAAAACAACAAAAAAACAGAGGAAGGAAAATAACACCCACAACCGACACACACACACACACACAAAAATCCTCTCAATCATCAATAGTAGTAGCGAATATTGGCCAACCGTTTCCAGTTAGTTTAGTGGTCGGAGGCAAAAGCCTAATTTCGCATAGTGTGACACAAAGTTAACCAACGATAAGCCGAATGGAGTACAAAACCATGAAACTCATGACAAACGTCGAGTATCCTTTTCATGCCAGATAAACATCCGTTTTTGTGCAGCAATTATCAGGGACCAGTTCATTTATGTGTCCATGGTTGTGTCTGTGTGTATGTGTAGCCACAAAAACTGATTACTCTGTTCAATAATAGTCGAAAATGCATATCCTGGCCTCGGTTCCACTTCCGCCGTCCCACTTCCTGGGGCCAAGCGATTGCCCTTCTGTCTTTCAGGGTCAAAAATCTTGTTGGTGTTGTTTTGGACGTTATTAAATTTATTCAATACTTTTAAAGTGGTCTTAAGTGTAAGCATATTTAACAAAAAAATTAATTTAGAAAACAAAAGAAAAAAAAAACAAACAAAAAAAGAGTACAAACAATTAATAAGGGAAAATCGGTTTATATATATATGTATATAGCAACTTAAGGCTAAAATAATACAAAAAAAAAAAAAAATACAATACAATAAAATAATGTACACATAGGATAAGGTTTGGGAGGGGGGAGGAAGCGGACTTTCAAACCAACAAAAGGTCAAAATTCAGTTCAGAACTAAAAATGAAATTTGTTTGCCCCTCCCAAATAAAGGTACAGGATAATTCACATATTTAACAGCCAACTTGGACTATATAAGGAGTCTAAGAATCCTTAGTCGACGCCGTTGTTGACGTCGTCGTCGCTGTTGTTGTTGATGTTGTCTTTTCTGGATTATCCTGAACATAGCCGCGATTATCAATGCCATTGGCAACTGGTGGCGTATGCTCCACCAAAGACTCATGTATCACATTGGAAATGATGCCATTCAACTGACCCTTTGCCTCACTGGCCAAGGCTAAAGCCTCAATGGCATTGATATTGCCATTGGGATCCTTGACAGCATTGCAGGCATTTTCCTCAGCATCTGGACGGGCCAATTTACGGCGACGCTGTTTCAACTGGAAACGGTACATCCATCTGGATAAGGGGATAATCAGAAAACCAATCATTAGATAAAAGTTGAAAAATAAAGAACAGCAACAACAACTTACAAGAAAATAACCACCGAAAATGTTGTAAGACCTCCACCAAGCAAAAAGAAGGCACCCGGCAATACTCTCAATGTTGCCGCATACAATGTCGTGTACATGGGTGCAAATACCATGGGCATGAGAGCTTCAGCCACACCGAATAATGAATTCACTTTGCCCAATTCATCCTTCGATACCAGCTTGGTGGCTATCGAACGCATCGCTATGAATGCCGTGCCATTGAATATCTCCACCAGGCCACCCAGATACATGTGCCACGGCAATGTGGCAAAGGCATAGACAAACGATGAGAGAATTTTCGATGTGCTCGATAGGACACCAACTAGAGCATCATCGATATTCAATTTATGGGAGAGTACACCCACACAGAAGATCACACCAATCAGGCCCGTGAACATGGCATATGTGGAAAAGAAACTGAACTCCACTTCAGACCAATTGAAACGGAAGCGTGTGAACAGATACGATACGGCCATTTCACCGTGTAATGGTCCAATGATCACCATGACGACAATCATCAGGAGTATGACACGTTTGCGACGTTGATTCTCGCCCTTCTGGAAGGCCACACGGAATGTCTGCACCACATGCTCTTTGTCAAAGAAATCGGCCAGCAGACTCTTTTGTGGTATTTCACTTTTCTCGGGACGTGCCACTGGTTCCTCTAGGAAAAAGAAACCATACACAAAGGCAAGTACATAGAAGGCGGCCGATATTGAGAAAACACCATAGAAACCAATTTGCCTGAAAAAGACAGACGATATAACAAATAAATTCTCAATCTCTCTCTGTCACTTACTTGAGCAGGACTCCACTAAATGCCATGCCAATGGGTACACCCACAGAAAAGCAAACATTGAGTATACCAATTCTAAGGGTACGTTCCTCTTCGGTGGTTATATCTGCTATATAGCTAAAGACACCCATTAGCATGGTGAACCAACCGCCGCTTAACGATGGAAATATTGCCTCAGTTAAGGCCGCCGCCTCCATTGGAGCATTCTCGAAATAAACGCATAACATTAGACCAACCACGCCCAGAAATTCACCCACAACTGGTATAAGAATGCAGGGTTTGCGCCTACGATGACGATCACTCCATGAGCCCCAAAATAGGATCAATAGGCAGGGAAACATAGATTGTATCACTGTCTTCCATGCAGCCATACGTGCCACCATTTGCTGAACAGTTTCCTCTTCCCTGTAAAAAACAATTTTGAATTCATTTCATCTCTTCCCCTGTCTTTCTCTCATCATTCTCTACTCACATCGTATAGTTGGCTGTTTGGCGACGTGTGAGAGCATCACAAACCACATCTCCGTAGTTCATATTGACACGACAGGCCTTTTCTAGATTGAGATTCTGTGTTGCCAAATTGGATAGGACACTGGGCATTATGTAGGCAGCCAGAATGGGCTCGACAGTGATATTGTTGGCCACCAAACGCAGTTTCTCCCGCCAGGTGCGTTTTCCAGTTGGCGGAGTAACCGCTGAAGCGGTCGAGGAGTTCTTTTTCATCATATCGGGATCGGTTTTCTCCGGCAAGGACGCATTGGCGGTGGGCGTGACGTTGGCTGTTGTTGGTGGGCGTGACGCATGATTAATGGTTGATGTGAATTTATTATTTTGCTTGGTAGTTAAATCCAAGCTGCCGTCCTTTGGTGACATAATGCGTGAATTTCAATTCACCTGTAAAAAAAAAAAAAAAACCTGGTATCAGTTCATTTGCCTAAAAGTATGCAACCAAAAAGTTTTCATTTGTTTTTTTTAACTTTTATATGTTTTTAGAGAGATATGCATGCAAAATTTGCAATTTTTTGACATTTTTAAAGTATGCTAAGTTTCGCTTAAATTGAGGTACAACTTTTTAAAATCGTTTTGAAAATGACTAAAATATTGTCTAAGGGAAATAGATGAAATCATCAAAGATTATTTAAACTAATTCTTAAATATTCTCAAATATATTACTCTTTCTTTGTAAATCTCTAAGTCTTTTACATTTTTAAACGATTTTCCAAATTCAAATATCGGTTTTCTTATCAAAAAGTAATTGTTAAACCTTAGAAAAAAACTGAAATTTGACCAATTTACGTACAACATCATGATTAAGATTTAGAAATCGGCAAATTAGCGAAAATATAGTATGTACAAAAGGCAGATTAACCAAAAATAAGTTCCAAAAAAGTATAGTTGAAAATTTTCAAAAAATTCCAACAATACTCAACTGAAACTTTTCTATTTGCTATTTATTTGGTTCGGTTCTTCCCTATGATTAGAAATTGAAGTATGTACACATGTAACTACATCTTCTTGTGAGACTATGTTGAAAAAAATTCACCCAAAGCAAACATTTTGCAACTATTGTAATAAAGAAACACTTGTAATAATCTTCAAAATGCCGCAAATGTTTTTAGCGCGAATTATCAGCTGAGCTCTGCACAATAGTAATGCATTGATACGGGTTTAATGCCTTTGATTATGGGAGCTGAGCTGAGCTGAGGGATGAGGGAAGGTACAAATAGTTAGGTGGCTTGTTCTAAACCACAGCACTTGTGTAAATAGCAGTACATACATACAAAAACAGAAATACAGAATATACAGAAAATACACAAAACACAAACATAAGTGTAAACACAAAATGCACTTGGCAAAACAATTACAAGTAATTTTTGTTTCTTGTTAATGGGATTTTCAAGCCAAACAAGCGCAGATAAAACGAAAGGCACGAGTAATCATCATCATCAAATCGAAAGGCCTTTTTGTGAGCAAACTCAACTCAAGTCAAGCCAACTTAACGCAACGCAACGCAACACTCAAGTCAATTCGACACGACTCAACTTTAATTACATTTGTTAAAAATTCACATGAAAACTAACTTTATCATGTGTGTTTCGAACATGTTTCATTAAGACACTATTTGACAAGCGACCAACGACGATAATGATAATAATGATCATCGTTGTCGTCGTCGTGATGCTGGGACAAAAGGAAAACCCAAGACAAAATGATATGATAAGACCAAAGTAAATTCCTAATTAGATAATGACAGAAGATGGCAACGAAAGAAGTGAAACCAAATCAAATAGTAGAACAAACTCGAATAAATCTAGTTAAAATAATCAACAAACAGTCAAAAACTCATTGTCAGACATAATGTCAACAAAAGTCGGCAAAATGACTTTTGATATGATAATTCAACAATTTTTGTATACCAAAGATTACTTTTTTTTTTTTAATTCCATTTGCCTGTTTTCAGCAAATATTTTACAAATTTCATTTATCAATTGAGTTATTTTTGTCTATGGAATCTATAAAGAGATTAAGTGGACATATTAAAAAGTAGAAGTTATCCCCTTTTTATACAGAATTTAATAAACATGTAAAAATCAAATCATAAAATACTATTTACATTGTAATACTCAATAATTGAGCTATAAAAACTTAAACTTGAAATAATTTTAAATGCTTTATATTCTACATATAAGAAAAAGAGAGGAAATTTAAAATTATATAACTCATTAATAAAGTAATTGAACTTTAAATCATTGTTTATTGCACTTGTTATCAAAATTAATTATGACTTTTTAATTACTGATTATATATACATTTATTTATTCATAATAGATGCTAAAAAGTTTCAATAAAAATCACAATTTATGGTTTATGATCGGAAAAAGTGATTTTAATGAGAGATATATAAATAGATAGGTTAAGACAACAAAAGTTCAGACTGGAATAATAATATTGAATGAATAAAGATTAATGATAGTTGAAAGAAATTTGATATACCTATATCTAAAATTGAGAGCGAAATGCATTTATGATTTTCTTTATTGTTTATAGTATTCAAATATGAAATAATTAATGACCATTGACTGCTAACTGATTGCTAATTTCTCAGTTAGTTAGCACTCAGTCGGCTGACATGTCTTGCCCATTAAGCAAGTGACAAAAATTTAGCCAAGCTAATTGACCTTGACTGTCGCACGCACACACACATGTACCCAAGATATAGTACATATCTCTGTCTGTGTGTGTGTGTGTGTGTCTCTATATAGAACGACCAGCGACCCATAAAGTGCACTTTTGCTAGCCACTTTTAATTTTCAACTTCCGCCTAAAATAAAAATACACAAAAGCACAAAAAAAAACACACACTCACACACACTCGTACACACACACACAAACGAAAACAAGAAAGAAAATAAATGAAAGAAAAAACGAATGAAGGGGAGGCTATTAGGTATTTTGGGGGTAGAGAAAAACTGAGATGACGCAGTCGGCCAAAAAGACGAAAATTTAGTTTAAGCTTGAGTTAATTATGACAATTGTTGTTGCTCTGCCATATATATATATACATATAAGTATATATATTCTCATACAGTGGATATCAACTTATCAGATTATTTCGCTTTGTGCATTGTTCACATTTGTTGGCTAGGTAGAAACAACAAGGAGGAGGGGATTATGGGATTCGAGGAATAAGAAACCGCATCGGGAGCGGGTGTGGTGTTGGCGAAACATTACTTTTGTTTACTCTAAATTGGCTTTAATTGTAAAAAATTAGAAATAGAAATGAGGGAATAGAAATGGAAAATGGAATGAAATGAAATGACTCGAAGCAATTTGCATTTGAATCATTTGGCTTAGGCAGAAAATCAGTTGGCCTAAGACGACTAATTGCAGCTGGTTTCTCTACTTGTAGTTTAGTCTATTTCAAAGGAAATGCAAATGTTCATACATAGACTATATACGAGATCCATGCGATATTTACTACATATGTATGTATGTACATATATAGTAGACGATAAACGTGTTGTAACTAATGACAGATAATTTGGCGGTAAGTTAAAAGGGTTTTGTATCCCGTAAATGATATATAGGATAAGGGCATTATTTATTCTCTTGATCAGCATAATTCGCACACGAATCGATCTAGAGATCTATATTCGATTGTCTTTTATTCATAGATATACTCTACACTACTTGGTCTGGGTTTTCAGCTCTTTGCTAAATAGAATTGAATCAGTAATTTGTAATCAATTGGTAGTTAGTTCTATTGCAGTATTGTGACAGTTGGTTTTATTTTTTAAGACACAATTGAATCACTATTTACAAAAAACACAGAGTGAATTAATATGTTTTTTACCTTGGCAGTTTTTCTTACGCTGAACTTGGATACTTGCATCTAATCTATAAGTTAGACTTTAACTTCGATTATGACCAAATTTGTTTAATACTTTTTTTGAGGGGGAAAGTCGTAAACGATCTTAACTATTAGGACTTAAACTTTATTCAATAATATATATGATCACATTGTAATTTGGGCATATGATCAAGCTAAAAGCATGGGGATGTGATATAAGAGAACTTGGCCCCCTAAAGTACGCAATAAGTAATAAAACAGTTCTCTTTTTGAAACATATGTAAAAATAAAATTATATTTAAAGCAAATAATCCTTATAGACAATTTAAAAAGACATAATATTTTTGAAAATAATGAATATTTTTCAGCCTATGGCATACTTTAAGGGGCAAACCCCATAAAGCCGCCTGTGGTTCAAGTTGAGTAGTAAAGTGATTTCATTTAAACTTTGAAAGCAAACAAGTTGCCTCACTTTTAATTATAAGTGCGTTAATTACTTTTATTCACATTGCTGATCACCAAGTGAACTGGGGACGCTTTACTCAGGGTGATGAGGGGAGCGATTCTTTTCACACCATCTCTTAAACTAATTACAGAAAATTTTACAAGTCATCTTGAAGAAAATTTGTTAAACTGTGTAAAATCGAATAGCATCTTGTTTTGCAAAAACACACAAAAAAACTTGTTATCAAGTAGAAATTGTCAACCCAAAAGATGTCACTTGTATGCCAAAAACCAGTTGTTGTTGTTCATTGCAACTGGCCGAAAGTGGCCTCCCACACATGCTGCTAGCCACACTAGCCCCTAGCCTCTAGGCCCTATACGCTCAGTTCATTGCCTGCTCCGACACAGTCATAATTCGCCAAACGTGCGTTGAACCCTATTAAAACAGATAACAGCGATGCGAACACAAATTGTCGTGGCTAAAATGCAAACAAAAAATTTCAACAATTCTCTACATACATCAGAAACGCACACGTTCATATTATGAATTATGTATGTACATATATTCTTTTTACCATGATTGCAATTGAGGTCACCCTCCGTTTTGACTCTACAACATCGAATCGATCACGTTTCACCAACGAATCACCTATTTTGGCATTTCCTATATTGCTGCAAGGTCTATTTGCTATCTATTTCCATCAGGAAATAATAATAATAATAATCATAGCTAAATGCGTTTTGCCCTTTTTGGCCGGGGAGGGCATTATACAGAGGCAAAAGGGCGGAGACGGCCAGCTAACCTGCTGAGGGGTTCAAATTTAGCCACAATGTACAAACTAAATGTCCGATTGATTGATTAGTAATTGGTAGAAATTGTTGTTTATGGATCTGGATAATAACTAATCAAACTGCGTCTTAAATAAACTTGAAACTAAATACTTCAAAATCTCTACTGGAATTTCTACAGCAAACAAATTGTAATTTAAGTTACTTTGAAAATAAGATGAATGTTAGATTTATAAATAAATTTTTTGGGGGAATCCCATATCTCTAGATCCGCCACTGGCTGCGATTGAAAAGAGGTCGGGTTAATAAGTACATGACTCTGAAAAAGTTGTATGAAATTCGGGAATAACTATTTTAAATCACAAGAAAACATACATATATCTTTTCCTTCTATGTACTATATTGTTATTTAGTAAGTTGAAGTAATAATTTAAAAATATATATCAACAAATTTGAATGATTATTTGAACAAATTTGTGTGAAATATTAAAAAAGTTCTAATAACAATTTTTAACATTTAGTTTATTATATTTTATTTTCATAAAGACCCAAATAATTATTTCATCATTCTCATAGTTTCTGTCTATATAAAATATTTTTATCTAACAAATTTAAATGATTACTTTGAACAAATTAGTCTACACTATTAAGTCTAAGATCAGATAAATATATCCCTTTCTCAGTTAAGTCGAATGACTCTAAGCATGACATAAAACTACTGATCAGAACACATCAGTCTGGGGTATATAATTAAAGACTAGACTATCAATATCAAATAGAAACCTATATAATTTAAAAATTTCTTGATTTCTATCTCTTTGATTTGGGAGAATTGTCAAACAAATTATACACAGAAAGAAAGAAAGAAAAAAACGATATAAGAGAGATAAATAACAAATTAAAGCAATGACAATTAATTTGATTAATTTTTTTCACAGATTTTGTGGTTGGAGAAAACACGCACACACAGACACACAAACAAACGCACACACAAACAAACACACACACATACATACATACACATATATATAAATGATGAGCATTGAGTGGCGGTTAATAAAACAAATGGAAAATTGTTACTAACTATAATAATTTTCAACTTTTTTTGTTGCGTTTTGTTTTGTTTTGGTTTTTGTTTTTTTTGTTTTGCTTCTGCCCATTTCCGGCTGCTGACAAAACTTTTCACACAACACAACAGAACAAAATGTAAGTGAGATGGTCAGACGCCTGCGGGGAATGGGATTGATGGTGGGGGGGTGGTGACATGGAGGAGTTGGATGTAGTAGGTGGATGATGGGTGGCAGTGACGGGCAACGGGGAAAGTTGCCCCAAATTACCCATTACGTTATTAATTGCATGTCTGTCACAGCAAATAAATAGAGGGCGGCAGTGTGTATGACATGACAAATACAAAATATATATATAAAGAAATTTATATATATATGTATACAGGTACATTATAGTCAAAGCTTTTGAGTGTGTGCGACATACACTTTGCTTTAGTCCAAGCCTAAATTGAAAACAATTAAATACAATTAGCTGGCAAAAAAAAAAAAAAGAGATAATAAAATTAAATAAAATAAATACACGAATACTTTTCTTTGGCCTTTAACGAGGGCTATTCCCTGAATAAGTCGCTTCATGCTTGAATACGCCAAAAAGGTTTCTTCTTTAATAATTTTTATCAACAATTTGATGTTGAAATCTCTATCCCTCTCCCCCTCCCTCCCTCTCTCTCACACTCTCAGTTGGCTTATCTATATTGTTTCATGTTCTGCGTTAACTAATTGCCACTTGATCTCTCTGGATTATATCTATATGCACGCATGTGTATAATAAAGTCATCAGATCATTTGTCAACCTACAAGTAGATGGGAAAAATCGTATTTAAGTGATCATTGCTTAATGCTCATACACAACTGTACTTGTACTAATGCAAATACTTATGGACTGACCCTCGTATTTATGCACAATTCAATGCCAAAATAAAAACTACAACAAATGAAGAGCTCTAAAAATAGTCAAACGCACAAGCCGGACATTCGCTGCGGCGGCAATTCCGGCAATACACAACAACAAATGGAAGGAAACACACACACACACACACACCCGCACATAGTGGCACACGCACACACACACACACACACACACACACACACACACACACACAAGCAAACAAAACAGAAATTTCAAATAAATAAATAGGTAAGAGACAAAAAAAAATCAAAAAATAGATAGTTAAAAGATGTCAAAAAAAAAAAAACAAACTAACGACTTTTGAGTACAAAAAATAACAAAACAAAAACCACCCGCTTGATCTCTCTCTCCCCCCTTTGCACCACTCCCCGCATTGCCCAAAAATTTAATACAAACAAAACAAGAAAATCGCCAAAAAGAAACCCACAAAAAACTTGAGCAAAAACAAAAACAAAAAACGTTTTGTTTAAATTAAGCATTTGACTTATAATTAAATTAATTGGTTAGTTAAATGCCTAAAATTATTTGTAATGATATTAAATATTTTTCTTATTGTTGCTGCTGTTGTTGTAGTTGATATATCTGTTTTTTCTTTTTTTTTATTTTTTTTTTGCTATTGTTATTCATGTAACATGCAAACACACTCTGGGAAAATTATCAGTGGCGTCGAATTGCAATAAAGTGGGGGAAGGGTTACCCCCACCACAATTTTTCTTTGTGAATTTACATAGTTTTCAAATGTTTGTTCGTTCTGATTAATGAAATGATTAACACATAGAAAAAAGATGACAGAGTTTGCCTATAACAAATACTTGTTTTAATGATTAAGATTAAGACATTCTCATCTTTTGCTAGAAAGTCGAAAGCCAAAGAAAAGACTTTAAATGTCATTTTACCAAATATTTATCCGACAGATAGGTACATATGTACATATACAATATAGTCATTCAGTTTAATTAAATTTTTACAGAATTCTAGCTCATTATGTGAACTTAATTAGTTTAGTTTAATAAAAATAGCATAAGAAGTTAACAACTTTTACTGGCCAAAGTAATTATAGAAACAAATTCACACAAAAGAAATTTATAGATGGAATTTATCATTACAATGTTTAATTTTGAAACTATTACTTGGATAATAACACTATTATTTACCTAAAGCTCTATTATTGAGCCATCTATCCTATATTGGTTATAGATGCTCGGTTCGGCTATAACTGAATTGAGCAATTTCTGTGGTATAGAGAGACGATCCACAAGCCAAATTCAAGATGGGTTCGCATTGCTCCAAATAGATAGACACACGGACAGTATGACCAAACGACAGACGGACTTGACTATGAGGACTCGTCTTGTTATGCTGATCATAAATATATATACTCTACGTGGTGGAATATGCTTCTTCTATTTATAGTCCATTTCTATTTTCATTATAAGGGTATACAAATTCTTTATATTTATGTTTCATTATGTTTATGTATACGTACGTATGTATGTGTGTACCACTCAATAAAACCTTTCAAATGTAACCCCTTAATTAAAGTAACCAAAAGCTATCTAAATTTAAGATGAAAAAGTTACTTTATCAAAAGGGTTAATAAAGAACTTCAAAAAGAAAGTTATTGCAACAAGTCAAAAACTGAAGATTTAGATGGCCAATAAATTGGTCATTTAATATTAATTTGGCTAACTAAAACAATTGGAAATCATATGTTTTTTTGAAGTGTTTAACTTGTTATAATAACTTAATTTATTTTGTTATTTTCCCTTTTTATTTACGCCCATGAAAATTTCACACACACACACATACACTTATACAAATGAAAGCAAATTTGATTTAATTTACATGTCTTTAATGAAATTAGTCAAAACGACTTCACACACAGCGTCAAAAAAAACACACACACACACACACTCACTCACTTTCAATAGTTGTATTTATTTTGGGTTCTCTTCTCAATTTTTGCCAGGATTTTTTCAAAGTTTTTCTTATTGACGTTAATATTTTTGGAGTTGTCTATTTTGTAAGTTGTTTTTTCCTTTTTTTGTTTTTTTTTTTTGGATTTTTGTTTTATTAAATCACAATTTGAAATAACATTTTGTTTTGGTCCAGCGGCTTGTAAGAGCTTGTAAGATAAATTGCTGCTCTTCACTCTAGTTAAACGATATATAGAGACTATCTAGCTAGTTTATGATCTGTGGATTATGTGTGTCTGTCTAAACCAGCGACGTTGAGCTGAACTCAGCGACTAAATTTTCGTATTGAATTTGATGAGCGACGCTGCAACCAGCCGTCGACGACGCGACGTCGACAACAACGACGACGGTAACAGCAGCAGCAGCAACAGCAGCAACAACAACAACAACAACAGCAACAGCAACAAAACAGTGTTTTAGAAACAGCAACACGGCAACATTTCTGTGTCTCCCACATTTCACATTCGTTTGCCACGATCATCGCGTCGTGTTGTCAAAAGCCGCGCTACAACCGCCGCCGCAGACTTTGACGTTGACGTTGACGTTCGATAAGCAGCAGCAACAACAACAACGAATGAAAAGAAATTGTCAAATTCCAGTTGAATTTTCAACTATCACCATATATACCTACCTATGTATATATGTATAACATAGAAGCTACCTACCTCTTTATGTCTATCAGTTATAACGCCCTGAAGGTTTTTTCCGCATTCCAATTTCTATGAAGGTCTTTTGCATTATCTCACTTAACTTTACAGGACACCATAAACTAATTGTAATCAAAATCACAAAAAACTAGGTCACTTACATTACTTAATGATGATGTAAGGACGAATTTCTTACATAAACTGGCATTTAGTTATATTTGTTGTTCCTTTATTCTATTCGATAGTTGTCAATAACAATAAATTAGAAACCACATTAGAGCAATAGTTATGGCCAAGTTAAAATGCGTAAATCATTTTATATAAATATACAAATTTTTGGGTTTAACCACACAAAATCTACTATAAATATAATACACAAATTAGGGGAAATTTTTTGTTTTGTTTTACTAATTAAGGCAAAATTAATGGTAATTCACTTGTCCAGTCACATAGATCACAATGAGTTATAAAACTGTTTAACTTTGTGCATCTGTTTCTTAGTAAGTAACTAACACTAGCCATAAAAGCAAACCAACTGCATTTTAAGTTAAAAGCCCTTTGTTTGTTTTCAACTATAAGTGAGAGCTACTTAGTAAAAGAATACATCAAAGAAAATGAATCATTTCGAGCATGGACAGAGCTGGAAAATATTTTCGAGGGTGTGTCTAATAAAAAAAATTTAGAGCTTTGGATAAGTTTGAGGATTTATTGAAGTAGTTCGACCATTTCGGAGGTTCACTTCAAAAGCAAAAAAATATAACAAATATCGACACTTCGAGAGGTATTTAAACCCCCAAGATTCACCCCTAGATTCACGTCCATAATTCTGGGAAAATTAAACAGAAAGGTGAGGATGATTAAATAAGAATATAACTTAAAAATACTTGTAATCAATCTATCCAAGGATGCTATTTCTTAAATCAATTAATTTTAATACTTTTGAGTGATTAATCAATTCAATTAAATACTTCTAAACGAATTATCTATGAATTTCAATACCTTTGAAATATTTTAAAGTTTATTTCAAATTGTTTTTGCTATTCAAAAGCTCCATCGTATTTCTATTATTGATATAAATAAACAAATTTTTATTTAAACATTCCAATTTATGACATTTGAATGCGATTTTTTTTGTTTTTGTAGTAACTTCAATTATACAATTATATTATTTACTAATTTTAATGCAAAATACACTTAGTCATCGTTATGATTTTTGATGAATTTAATAAACAAAAGTCTAAATTCCTCTCTATTTATATTTCTAAAGAGTTCTAATTAAATTTTAATAGCATATTTTTGCAATTTTACGGTCTAACAATCAATCCACTTACTGAGGAAAAACTATTTATTTTTGGAATATATTTTTGTGTCAATAATTTACATGAATCTTTTCCACATAAAAATTATAATCGTTTTGTTTGACTAGTAAACAATTTGTTATATATGGTAAAGTTTTCCCCCTTTTTTAAATAAAATACAAATTCTGATTTGAGATTATTGTTAAATCGTGTCCGAATTGTCTTCACTTTTCATTTCTATGAATTACAAAAAAAAAATACAAAATTAACTTTCAACAATTTATTGTAATGACTTTTTGAATTAACCAAATACAATGGATTGAGGGAATCGTGCGAGGGGGGGGGGAGAGGGAGGGAGGGTGTAGAGGTGCACGTGCTAAACACTTGATAACAAGGTGAAGGCCCAACAACTACTTCAACATTGTCGGAGTCGCCAAAAAGTGCTAACGAGCAAAGAAAAATCAAAAAAGAAAACAAAACAAGACGGCGGCAGAAAAAAAAAACAAAAAAAAAAATAGAGGGGCAAATAAAAAATTGCAAATTAACAACCAAATTGACGCATTTTAGGCATTAAATGAAAATGACAATATAAATTCATTTAATTTGTAATAAAAACAAAATTAAAACAGCTCAAAAGATTAGTTAGTTTTTCTTGGGTTTATATTTTTTGATCGTTTGTTTTTTTTTTAATTTCCACTTGAATTCAATTGAATTCAAGGTGCAAAAGCGGCAAACAATTTTGCTCTGGCCATTAAGCTGAAATTAATTATGATTTTTGCATTAACTTTAATTGGTCTAAGAGAGCTTTATGGGCGGACAGTGGGGAGATTGGTTCACTGCACTGGCCCAGGGCCTTGCATCACGCCCCTTTTGGGCCTTGACTTACCAAGCCGCCGTCAAGCTGCAATAGTCAACTGCAATGGATGAGTTCTCAGTTGTCGATTCTCTTGGCGTCTCTGCTCAAGTGTAACCGAGAATTTAAGCCCTAGAACAAGCAGCTTGGCCCTTGCCCACTACCCACCGTCCATTCGCCCATCACACCCCACCACCACCCACCCCCACTATAAGTCCAGCTTATTAAAAATAATTTATTTATTTGGTAATTTGATGCAGCTAAACACAAATAATAATAATAATAATAAAAAGTGCAAAAAAATGTGCATTTTTGCTGTTGCAGTTGTTCATTAATTTCCAATTGTAATTATGTTTGCAACACTAGCTAACACTCTTCCCAACCCCCCCCCAGCCTCCAGCCCATCATTCCCACCATCCCCCCTATCCGCCCCGCAGGCGTCGTAATTATCTCTGTTGCTCTGCGTAGTCTTATGCAAATTTTCAATTGCAAAAATGCTTTGGCATTTATTGATTTGCTTCTGTTGCTTGTTGCTGGTTGCTGACTAAATGCAGAAGGGGTTGCCAACCAACAAGGGGCGGTACATTAGAGGTAGGGGGGGTTTGGTGTGTGGCATCGTGTCACATGACAAGCGACGATTAACGAACCGATTAAGTGTCGATAAATCAAAATAAATCATCAAATCAAACAATTGATGATGATGCAGTTGCTGCTGCAATTGTTGCCATGGGAAGATGATGCTTCTCCCATATCAAAACTTTCACTTTTCACCCGATTCCACTACCTAAGGTATTTTTCATAGTAATACAACGTTTGACAACGTTTTTCCCTTTTTTTCTAAGCAACATAATCTTTGCAAATTCACATACTTCACATACATTCACATACTTGTGAAGCAATTGGCTTAAACACCGTTTCACAGCACTATTTTATACTATTTTAAACAAGAAATAGTTGTGATGATCTTGGAATCTTTTTACTGTGTACTTAATATTTAGGTAAAGAAAATCCCGTTTCATTTGAAATGATAAATTGTTGCATAGCAGAACACTATGAAATAACATTTGATGTATATTTTACAATACTATACAGTATAAAATAGTGTTGTAAAGGCGTTGTTAAAAAATCTTGATACCATTTAATATTTAGATAAGTAAAGCATCATTCATTCATAATCACAATTAATAATTTACTTAAAGTTATAAACAAAACAAACTCACCTTCCAGGGTAACCAAAGTCTCATATAGATTTACATCAATTCCTGGCCAATACTTTCAAAAAATTTGCCACAAAAATCAGCCTCGAGCCAATTGCGACAGATTTGCAGCTGGATGGGCCCCGCCGGTAACTAGCCGGTAATGCCTTGACACATTTCTCATTTAATCGTTAATCACATAGAGTCTCGGTCATACATAACTTTTACTTCACTTCACACTGCTCTCCCTTTGTATGCATAGATCGCGGACACTTTCACTTGGCTAGTTTTGATCATATGTAGGTAAACAAAATATCAAATTGATTAATTAGACTTGCTAATTGACAATATATCGACGACGAGTTTTTTTCGCCTTTTTTTTTGCCGCATATAATTTATTAATGATGCGATGATTATTTTGCCGCTCATTATACGGAAGACTATAAACAAATATACATATATGTATGTATGTATAATACGTAGATGTAGTTGTTGATAAAATAAATACATAAAACATAAATGAGTTGGCAGCAGCAGCTGCCGGCGACATCGCCTCCAAGTTTCCCTTCCTCCGCTCCCTCGTGTACGCCGTGCTGTTGCCCATTTTTGGGGCAGGTGTCAAAAGTTTGCCCAGCGCAACGATAAATTATTAATAGCAACAACTCCACACAGACATTCAACTGGACGGAGTTGCCGCCAATGTCCGCAACGGTACAGATATAACGAGTTGTAGCTAATTTTGTCTAGTTTCACTCAGTCAACGACGAGTGTAGCCGCTGCTTGTGGGTGACTTGGCCAAAACACTCTGCTGAAGGTAACACAAAGAATACACAACCCAAAAAAAAAAAACAAAAAATAAACGCGCAAACTGTTTTCCTCCTAACACCCAGTGAATTAAATGTGTTAGAGTATATTTGGTTTATCACTATAGTGAATAACCAAGTAGACAAGTAGGAAAAACTGTGATCTAAGCATTGCTATATGCTACTATATATGCATATCATTCCCAATCAGTATCAACAATCAATTTATTGTTTGACTTTCCAATAGGATTTCATTGTGCAATCTCTTGATGCTGCAATATTTAATTTGCATTATATACAAATTGTCAAACAGACTACTATTTTTCTACTTATAAACATTGATTGACTTTTTCTTAGAAAAAAAAAACCATTCTTCCAGACCAGACTTCTGTGAAAATTATTCAATTACTTCATATTTCGAAAGAGTAGTAAAGATCGCTGGGTAAAACTAAAATTCTACATAGTTGGAGGAGATGTCATCGTTAGCTTAGATTTGTATATATTAAAATTTCTTAAATTATTTGTTTAAGATTATTGGAATTTCCACCACTGTATTTGCATTAACATGTTCTAAAAGCTTCTGTTACATGACTCATGACGAGCTTCTAACTCATGAAACCGAAATATAAAAATGACTTCTTTCTAGAATTCAAAGAGGAGAAGAGTTATTTTTCCTTACTCCACTCCACATGCTATTGAGCATTGGAGTTTTGTACCAAATGCAACTGGGCAGATCAAACATTGGCGACCATGACAGGATGTTGCACTTCGCAAGTCCCAACAATAGTTGAAAATCATTTTCTTGATAGTTAACGAATTCTTATTTACTTTTGAATCTTATTTAAAGGGTCTACTATTTCATATTAAGAAAAAGAAGTTAAATATAAAGCGGATTTAAGTAGCAGTAAGTAGATTTTTAAGCAATTAGATTTAGATATGTATTTCAATATACTTTTTAATAGATATATATGTCTTTTAATATACTCTATTTAGATATCATTTTCAATATGATACCACAGTCAATAAAATCATGGGGCAAGCTATACAAAAATCCAAATGAAATCTTAAAAAGATGACATTTTACCTTAAAAGTGGCTTATCTAAAGTATTCATTGATCAAATGTCCAAAAAAAATGTGGGTATATAGAGGCCTTTTTTAAGGAAAGAAGTGCCAATCTTAAGTAAGTCTGAACATCAGGATTGTTTTCAAAATCTATTTACAAGTTCAATTTGTCTGAATCGGAACCGATGTCTGATTTAAGTGTAAAAGTAAAAATTGACGATGATTTTCACAACCTCAGCAGACTTTCACTTGCTTTTTTGAAATTTGAAAAAAAAACTTTGTCCCAAAAGGGTTAAGAGACCTTATATTAGCTCAAGAACAGTTTCATTTTATATCCTAATCTAAACTGACTTTGGAGTATACAAAAATGTACAAATATCACAATAAAGTGGCAGAAATTAAATAAAACCCACTGAAAATTTTGTAATTTTATAATTAATTGTATTTAAACATAAACACATAACATTTATGGTGAAACCTTAACATACAAATGTCTAGGAACCATCTTAATCTAAATCTATGAGAGAGTATAGAAAATGAAATTTAAGTAAGACCTTTAGTATGATTCATAAAAATTTGTTGCCAACTTTGGACTATTTAAAGCATCACGAACTAAAAATTGTACTTTTTATTTTTACTAGCTCAAAATACACTAAATTGAAAAGGATTGAAAAATAATTTTGAAACTTCCTATTATACATTTTTTTAATGAAATTTCGTTTTAGATGATTTTTTTTTTGAGCCACTAGAAATTTTGCAGTCATAATCAAGGACGTATTCAGATATGGGCAGGGTAAGGTTAAATGTTACGGTTTTTATAAGGAGTTCAGTGTAGTTAAGCTGAAATTGTGCCCATGTTTGTTTTATTAATTCTTTTTATTCAATTTGTTTTAATATAAAACTCTATTTGTTTTCTTTTTCGGATTCAAATCTCAATTTACTACAAAAACTTGTTCAAAAAATAACTAATTTAAAACTAATTTAATTGATGAGCTTTGGGGACTTTCGATTAAAAAATTATAAAGATAAAAGTTGAACAAAGTCTTTCAAGAACGTAAATGATTTAACCCGGCATATGATAGAGTGTTTTAACAGATAGATCATTACCTTGATGTGTCCAGTTTTGAATAAAAAATTATTATTTTCATACTTTATGAAAAAGAAGACTCCAAAATGACTCTATTAAAATCAAATTTTTGTGCATATTTTAATAGATGAGTAACAAATATGACTATAAAATGATAAAGAGAAGAAGGAATAAGCAAATTATCATTCGGGTACAAGTTTATCTCCGACAAAGAAATCAATTATGGTCAAAAAATCTCTATTTTAATCAAAAGGAGTTTTCGAAAAAGATTCGATTACATTTTGATTTTAATTTGACTTCTTTATTTAAGTTCTGTTCTTTGATAATTGTCCTAGTAATTATCTAATTATGTGACTACATTGACGTGAGTACAGAACAAAAATTGTGTATGTTGGTAGAATTTATGGCTTACAATGAAGTAAAAGAAGAAATTATACCAAAAATTTTCTGAATGAGGGATGTGGAAAGGAAAGAATGCATAAGGCATATTGTCTGGGTACAGCTTTAACGCCAGATCCGTATATGATCATAAGTTTTATAGTTTTATAATGACTCACACTGATTGCAGTTTGATACAAATTTCTCTTTTGAATTTCTAAAAGTAAAACTTTGTATCTTTAAGATACTTTCATAGTTTGAGCTTAGCATGTCAACTGCACCCTGGGGTAAGAATATCAGCTACTTTCGCTTTATGTGGCTTATTTCTGCTTACAATATGTGTGGTCAAATAAACATATATATATATATCTAACTTAAGATATACATACTTCTATATATATATATATTTATTTATTATCTTATATGGCCCCCAAGTTGCATGTGAGCGGTCAATTTAGCTGGTCAAACTGAACCAAAAAAGTAGGAAGGAAACACCCAAGAGGGGACCTTGTGTTGTATTACCTCCTTCCCCCGGTTTGTATCCTTTTTCCTTGTTCGTGAACCGCTGATAAGAGGTCGCAATGTTGTGGCATAGTTGTTGGTATTGTTGTTGTTGTTATTGCTGCTGTTACTGTGACCGGCATATGCTGCTCCTCCGGCTGCTGCTGATGCTGTCTTCCATTTCGCACTAAGCCTTTGTTTGCCTCTGGCCTACCCAAGATGTTGCTGATGTTTCTTCAGATTTTTTTTTTATTCTCCTTTCCTCTGAGTGGTGATGGTGGGGAGGCGAGTGGGGGTAGTCGTGGTGGTTCGTTTTTTTTATGACTTTATCAACGTTTATGGCCCGAGCCGTGGCTCCCAGGAGGATTTGTGCCAACAGTTGTGTGGCTTTATTATTGCATCATTATAACATGTTTTTTTTTTGTTATATTATACATACATACATACCTAAGTCAAAAAGAAAAGGATGCTGTAGCTGAAGCCGATAATGATGATGCTGGGTAGCAGCATCGGCTGATGACGATGATGATGCCAACGTCTCCAACACCACTTTAAAGTGCCCTGAACTTGATTAATGAATGGCAAAAATGCTGAAAAGTATGCTACAAACAACACTCTCACACTAGCACACATACACACATTAACATATATTCACCCACACTCAACATGTCAACGACACGGCAGCAAATGAATGAATGAATGAAAGAAAATCCTTGACTAACAACAACATCACCTTAACAAAAAACACATGTACATGCATAAAGGAGATGGAAAAACTGAAGAGAACACAAAAACAGAAATGAAAATTGGCTCACAACTTGGCAGCTAATTTAATTTTTCTATTCTTAGCAGGTAGAGGGGGGAGGAGAATAAACTGCCGGGGAGGTTGTCTGCTTGAAAAATTGTTTCAAAATTTGGATTATACTTTTCTAATTGCTAAAGACACACAAGTGGCAACTGCTAAATAGCTTCGTCATTTTATTTGTATAATAGTTTTCGAGTGGACCAAGTTAATAAACATTTTCCACCCAAGTGTCTTCAGTCTTCTTTCAGTCTCACGTCTCCTCCATTTGGATTGCTGCTGCTTAAGAGTTTAACTTGGCTTACCTAGAAGTATGCAAGTGTTCTTTTCAACTGAATTATCTGCGTGTGTCGTCGTCTCGCTCTCACACTGGCTCCCACAAGTATGCAATGAATGTTTTGCTTGAAAAACCTCCCCTCTCCCCCTCCGACCATAATCTAAACTCGTACATCTTCACTCTCTACTTCCATTACAAATTTTCAACATCCTTTCGACTGATTTTGGTCTTGCCCCATTCCTGTTTCTTTTTGCCACTTAGTCCTTTTTGGAGAGTTACAAAAGTTGCTTGGGCTAGAAGGAGAGGGGGGGCACAAAACTTTGTTGCATGTCCGTTTTAATAAATTGGCTTATGATTGCCTTTCGATAAACTTTGCTAAAGTGAAATGCTAATACAACCAAGCGGGTCCCCCCACCCCCTTTCAACCACTATGACGACCATGATGACGATGACTTAAAGCGGTTTTCAAGCGAAAAACAGATATACATATGCACATACATATCTATACAAATGGCGAATGGTAGGGGTGAAGGTGGAGGAGACGGACATGGACACGGAACCGGTTGCGGATTCGCGCTCATATTCGTATCTTCGTGGAAAAGTTGGCGCCGCTTGCGTCGTCTCCATTTTGCTTCCTGGTAACAACAGTTTTTATGGCTTCCTGTGCAACGTTTAAATAGATACAACTCTCTCACACACACACACACACACACACACACACATACACACCTACACCGACATTACATTACCTTGGATGGTAATTTAAATTGCCATGTAACTGTGTGTGTGTGTGTGTGAGTCTGGATGAGTGTGCATCCTCTTTCTCTGTAATTTGCCAATAATTGAATTTCAACAATTTACAACATGAAAAAATTATCCAAGAATTTTTATTTAATTCAAATCATGAATGTTTATTCAATTGGAAAAACTCTTGCCAAATGGCAAATGGAAATGAAAATCTATATTTCGTTATTACTAATATGATTTTACAAAATTCCAAATAATTTAATTGATTAGACATAAAAAAACTGAAAGAAATATCAGTTAAAGTTTGATACGAATAAATTGGTCACACAATTTGATAAAAAGATGTTTTAAGAATTCAACTATTCAAGTCATTTACGATTGAATTAGTTTTTCACTATATTTTTTAGTTTATTAATGAAGTAGTTTCAGTCTAAATAAATAAATTCTAGTTTCAAAAATTTATTCAAATTAGTTAAATCTATTAATTATGTAATTCATTCATTCATTCATTTATTCACTACTATTGCTGCATTGACATTTTCTACTTTAATATGTAACAATTTACTAGACATTTATGCTTAACGATAATACATATATTATGAGATAATATATAATATATGGCCAGTAGCTATCGAAAAAGGTAAACATCCGTTTTTTGGGTCGCACTTTTCAATGTAATTCGTCCGACTTTTAAGCGACTTCAAAAAGTTATATCTCAATTGAAGTAGAATTTTATGATTTTTTGCGAAAATTGGCTTCAGATTTTAATAAAGATTGAAAGACATTATTCTAGCTTCAAAATAATGACATGAATTTTTGAAATACTCCAAATATTGGCTAAAATAAAGATCCTGAAATTAAGTTTTATTGAAACCCTTTTTTGTTTTAAAACATAACTTCATATTAAGCGTAATTTACATTCCAATTGAAAATCGAAATAAATAAGCAGATGACAAATCTCTTTCGAAAATCGATTCAAATTTGCCTTAGATACAGATTCCCCACGTTAAGAATCTTTAGAAATTTTCAGAATTTTTCAAATTTAATGCTTTAAAGCTGAACTCGTTCTATTAATGGAAGTATTTAAGAACTAATTTGGAGTTTATTTAACTACATGTATTACCTAAAATTTACACATTTCATCTAATTGTAAGTATAATTATTAGTTGAATGGATACTTAAATATATAGGTATTATAACCCTAAGGGATTTCAAAAAAAAAGTTAGTAGTTCTATTACACGAAAATTCCAATCATCAATATATGTATAACTTTTGCATGATTAAATAATCCCATTAAGTATCGAGGCAAGAGTATCTTAAGAAATAGAATTCCATGAAAATTATAGATTAAACACTACTCTAAACAATTTGATTAGCTCAAAGATTGTTGGTCAATTCACTGAACTTTAGTAGCTGACAAAATTATGAAAAATATTTTCAACTTGTAACTTAATTTCATGTAGATTATAAATTTCTCTCTCGCGTTCAAATCGCAGATCCACTGAGCTAAAAATGGACTATAAATCGGTCTCATTTCCTTGGCACAATGTAGTAGAGAGTCTGAAGAAGGGCTCACATCGCCCGTGCTTCGTGGTATTTGTGCTCGTTAAGTTCTCATTAAAATTCAATGCCGTAAATCCACAGGAATTCCATCAGCTTATTTTCGATTTGTGCAACAAATGAAGTGAGAAATTATGATTATTATTTTCATTACAGGCAAACGAAACGAACCCAAACGTGAACGTGGGAGAAGGGGATGGAAGGAAGAATAGGGCAGAAAGAGAGGAAAAATGGCAAATAAAAAGCAACACACATATTTTTGTAAGGGGTTCCTTTTTTTTCTGCTTCATGTTGGCATAAGCAAATGTTGTAAGAGTAGCCCCAATCTTGCGATCTCATTCCATTGCCCAGCTTCCCCCGCACCAGCGACATCGGTTCACCATTGGTGAAACGTGCATCACGTATTCACAAAGCAAACAAACGCCGGCGCACGCATAAATAAACAGGCGGAGGAGCTGGAAGATGGAGCAAAAGACCTGCGAGATGGTAGCTGAAGCTGAGGGCTTCTTCTGGCAAAGTTAAGTAAAAATATGAAAAATAACCAAAAAAAAAAAAAAAAACAGAAAAAGGAAAAGTAAATTTTTGTGTTGTGTTGCGTTTTTTCTCCCTTGCTCTCCATGTCTTCCTTTTTTTTTTTTTTGGTGGTCTTCTTTCTTGACGTTTCATTCAGACAGGCAGCCAGTCAGTCACATCATTAAAATCGAGCAAAATGGATGCTGCCACCTAATTCCAATCCTTGCCGCAAGGGCGATGAGTGCCTGCCTGCCCGACTTTGTTGGTTAGAAATGAAGAATGGGCACATACATATACCTATACATATATACATTGTCTGCAAATACTAGAATTGTGGGGTAAAGTAAAATTCTCTGGAGGCATTCATCAATATGCCAAACATGTTTTGTTATCATCAAATGGAAAATGCTTCATTTTCACGTACGACAGGCGAAGATGGCACACAGACAACCACCCGAGAGAGATAGAGAAAGAGAGAGATAGAGAGGGAGGTAGATAAAACAGTCGGAAGGAAGAGAATTTTCCAGGTGAAAGTTAAAGTTCCAAGCCATCACAGGTGGGGAGGGGGTTGGGGGGTTTGAGGTTTAGGTCGGTTGGTGCTAACGCTCCTCTGTGGTTAAACCACCAAGAAACTAAACTCAAAACGTGGCGAATGTTCGGAACACATAAATTGATTACCAAAACACATTTCACGACAAATTCGAGCCATGGAACAACAACAACAACAACAATGACAGGGCCAAAAGCAGACAGACGCATAGAATACTGTGAGGAGGGGGGGGGTCTTGTACGATATGTCTTCTAAAGGGGAACTTCCCACGATGATGACGCTTATCGGCATACACAGAACGTCGCAGTGCCGGAAGCAATATGCTTATACATTGCCATCACTTGCCGAATAACTTGTCATTCGAATTATGTAGAAGAAAAAAATCTTTCCTATCCCCATCACCCCAAAATAACAAAAAAATAAAAATAAAAAGGGAAGCAACAAGATTTCGTCAAATAAAATTCTAGCAACCGGTAGAAAGAGATTTACCGATTTAATCATAATACTTTAACAAAAACATGAGGAAAAATTGATTTCGTTTATTGTTCAATTGAAATTTTGATCAAATAATCCAATAAGTGATTTGGCCTATTGAAAGGTAAAGAAGTCCATTTGACATTTTAACTGATAATCTTCTAATACAACGGCTAAAAGAAAATGCATTTAAACAGTTCCCTCTGTGGAGAGATTTATCGAAGTCGTTTCATTGGGTTTTTGGGAAATTTTTTGGCAAGTTCTAGAAGACTAGAAAACACATTCTCATGGGTTTTAGGTACTATTATGAAGTAAAAAGTAATTTCAATTCTAAAAATTAAATTTTTTTTATTGTTAGAAACTGATAACGACAATAACGATTAAATTGTGATTTATAAAAATTCATCCAGATTGATTTATATACCCAATTATTTGAGTGATTTATATACCAAATACTTTAAGTTTATGAATCCTGCTGGCGCCCGAAGGCTATCCGAGTTAAGTTAATTCTGGTATCGTAAGCTTCAATTCCTTTGTTTCCTTCATTTAGTCATAATTCTCAACTAGTTTTAGGGTTGAAGTTTTCGTATAACAGGACTAAAGCTTAAGCCAAAGAGCTGGTTTCAAAAATCAAAGCTTAAAGTTTTTTTTATATAAATTAATTGATGATTATTTTTCCATGCAAATTTCGGTTTACTTTGTTTTAGAATCCTTTTAAAAATCTAGCAATCACTTTGTTAACTTTTATATAAATGATGACTAAATTTTCAATATTATTATTGTTATTATATTTTGTACTATCGATTCTGGTTATTCTACTATCTATACTATCTGCTACACATTTTAATATTGATATTCTCTGACAATTCAATCAATATATATTTTTTTGAAGTGCTTGGGTTGGGGTAATCGAAACTCGTATGTGCCTATCTTTTTAATAATTTACTAGCCCAAAAACCCTCAAAACTAAGTTCACAGGAAAGGAAATTTTCAAAAGAAAAAAAAACATATGTTTATTATCAATTATCAATACGCTGATTAATTTGTTATTATTATTCGGCAAAGATTGATGGCGGATGGAGAGGGGCGCTGAAAGAAAAATGTTGCCCGAAATAAATTGTAATTATATTCTGATTACACACGTGCCAAGTGTATGAAGGGAAATATCTCATAAATTCATTGAGATAAGAGACAAAATTAAAAAGATGTTTCTTCTTCTCTGCGGAATGACAGAAGAAAAAACCCCAAGAAACTAACCTGCCTTAAGAAGATTGATTTTAGAATGAAAGTGTTTCTTGTTTGAGGTCTGTGGGATTGGTTTCGCCTTTTTTTGATTTTTCTTGAAATCGTTCTTTGATTTTATAGTCATAAATCTTTTGTTTACTGTTTGCCATATTCCTTTCGCCGAGTTGCAAATGATTAGATAACACGAGTTTTTCAATGAAGTCCAATGGTTGAGAATTAATGAAGATGATTTACCATTCACTTGTGTTCAATACGATAAGCTGGCTTGGTCTATAAAAGCTCGTACGATAGACCAAATAGTGGAATATATAGATTTTTTATTCAATATGAAAGTGACACTTGCTGTGGCATTAACTCTTCTCCTGGCGGTAACCGTTACCCAGGCCACCGACTACTGTTCGTGGGACATTTGCAATGGTGGCAATCACATTGCTTGTGGTCATAGCAATTGGTGGGATAGCAACTGTCCCGGTGATGCCGAATTGATTGACATCAATGATGACTACAAATGGGTATTTGTTCATTCGCATAATGACAAGCGCAACTATATTGCCGGAGGTTATGATTCCAATCATAATGCCGCCTGCCGCATGGCCACCATGGAATGGGACGATGAATTGGCCTATTTGGCTTCCCTGAATGTCCGTCAATGCAATATGATTCACGATAGCTGCCACAATACCGATGCCTTCAAATACTCTGGCCAAAATCTCGCCTGGCAGGCCTATTCTGGTGATCTGCCCGATATGGGTTACATTTTGGACAACAGTGTCCAAATGTGGTTCGATGAGGTTCAAAATTCCAACAGTGGCATCATTGAAGGTGGCTATCCATCAGGCTACAGTGGACCGTAAGAACCAGCACACACCCTTCAATTGACATTGAATTAATTAATGCATTTTTGTTTTTCATAGTGCCATTGGTCACTTCACTGTCATGATGTCCGAGAGGAATACTCGTCTGGGCTGTGCTGCTGCCAAATATAATCGCGATGGCTGGAATCAGGTTTTGGTTGCCTGCAACTATGCCACCACCAACATGATCGGTCGTCAAATTTACTCCACCTGCGATTGGGGTGCACAGGGCTGCAGCTCGGGCAGCAATGGTGAATTTGGTAATCTCTGCTCCAACAATGAGTGGTACGATGTCAACAGCTGGTAAACAGCTGAAAAGTAACCAATAAAACAAAAACAAAACTAGAGCACACTCAATCAAAGTCAATTCAATGTGTTTTCTTAGGCAATTGCATAGACGACGCTAAAGACACAGAACAACGATAAAGTCATGATACGCAGTTCTCACCCTAGGTTAAGGAACTCGAGATATTGTTGCTTGAATCACAATTTTGCAAATACCTTGAAGCAATATTTCTCCGAATCATTATCAGTTGAAAGATAAATGTATATACGTACATATATGTATAAATATGTTTATATGTTTCTTAGGCTTATAGATCATGATATTATTCTGCGGAAAGCACTTGATCTAGTTATTTCCTTGAATTGTGGCAAGTATTTTCCGGTAGAGATGGCTTAGTGATAATCTTCTTTACTCTTTGAGTGATGATGAGTAGAAGAAGACGCTTTTCCGTAAGGTTTTTGCATATACATACTTTAACCAAACCAAGTATATTATAGATTTTCTTTAGTAGCAACGATCTTATCTACATTTCAGTGATAGAATTACTTACCTAAACATTACTTTAAAAAAAATTAATGTATTGTGTACTTTGGAGAAATTTAGTTTATAGAGTTTATGATTTCTTTTGAGAAGAAAGACCTCTACACAAAAATTCTGTTCTGTTTATATAACCACGTCCATTCAGTCGTCATTCATCTGTCTGAATCAATACAATCTACTCCTAGATCATTAAAGCTTCAGTGCGAAAGTTTTATATATATTTTACACTGAATTTCTTGGACTCAAGCGGATAACACAACTATTTATCGCAAAGATTCCATTTGAACTATCTTTCGAAAACAAAAATTTTAGATCAATAACTCCGTTGGGCTAATAACTTTATTGATTGTTATAGAATTGCTTACTTCGAACTAACATAAGTCTTTTCTTGGGAGATTTTCTCCAAAAATTCATTAACAAATTCCTCTTAACACTATAGGCCCTAAGAATGGCTAAAGGTAATAAGGCTAAAATGTTCAAGTTTAGCTATAAAAGTATGGCTATTTTTACAGTTGAATATTTTTGTTTCTATCTGGTTAGATTACGACCTATTTGAAATTTCAATCAAACCTTGCAAATTTAGCCGGCTCGAGGTCAATCTTGCAAAAGAAGATTCTGTAAAGAAAACACAAAAAAACCTTTTAAAAAATTGAAATCCCTCAAAAGCTTTTGGCGATACTTTTTATTTTTATTTACACCCACAAAATATTGACATGCTGCTTAAGGTGTTTCATTTTGCTTTTTTTTTCTGCGACAAAGATCTGTTTACTTTTACTATTGATTGACCAATTTTAGATATGCAAAAATCTAAAGAATGAACAACGCAGCAGAGAAATAGGAACTTGTGTTTTGCGACACAATTTTTATCATCTCTTCTCAAAGATAATTGAAATTTCCTACATATTTTTGACTGCAAATTTGAGCTTAGAAGCCCCAAAATGCTCTAAAAAAAATATTACAAATATGTTCCTAAATTATTTTGGCAAGAACATAGTCTTAGAGGGTTGAATTCATATATCTATGCTTAAGATCGGGCAACTAAATCTAACCTATATAATCTCCTAAAACACGACTACGTCGAAAAAACGATTTTTTACCTCGACTCAAAAAAAAAAGGTATTATGAGACATATTTGAAAAAAAAACTTTAAATAAAAATGATGTTTCAGTGTTTGTACATTTTTAAGACTTAAGAGTGCCTCAAGGCACAAATCGATACCTTTTAACACCATTAATACTGACCTTTTTTTTAATCATTTGGGAAATTAAATTAGATCAAAAAGTTTTAAATGTTTCTCAACTTTAAAACGTTTGCAAAATTTTCAAAAAATGATTAGTTTTTATTATTTGCTAACCTTTATGGCAATCAAATCGATAATCGAACTCACAAGGCTTAAATTTGAAGAAATTTGTTATACATCGTGTTGGTCGTGCCTGCCTATCGTGTCACGATATAATACACATTATGCATTTTATAAGGAGATGGCTTATCTTATGTGGGTAGGTCGGTTCTATATATTCTATATATGTTTGTATGTTGGCCTCTGGGCCAAGAGAGCTTGGCCATTGTTTTTTGGTTTTGTTAAGACCTCTGCAAAACAAGGTCTATACAGCGATGCGGTTGCTGTTTGTGTGTTTACATGTGTTCCTCTATCTTATCTTTATATATGCTAACAGAGAGTCCATAAAAACTTGCCGTTGATTCATAAATTCTCCTATTGTTTTTATTTACTCATGGTTTTGTTTTGCTTTTTTTTCTCCTCTTTAGCGGAAGTTTAAGTAGATGCAATATAGTTCATTTACTGCATTATATATAACATTGAGCTATATGATACTGTTGATATTTTTAGTAGAACAAATTATTGACATCGTAAACCTCTTTGGCACTGCATAGATATTTGTAGTCGGAATTTGTGCCCGTTGTGCATTTGGAGGCCGGTTTGTTGGGACACGAGCTGTACATTTTGATGCCGACAACATTGGTGGCAGCAAAATTGCAGGCCATGAGGAAACCCTTATAGGATTTTCCACTCACCGAAAAGGTGGAAGCGGCACAACCGATATCCGTATTACGATCTGAGACCAATACAGTGAAATGTCCAATAACCGGACCATTGTAATTCGTTGGATAGGCATCGATATAGGCCTGTTTGGTATAGACATGCTCACCGTACCACATATCGACACCCCATTGCACATAATGGGTGACATTCAATGGTGAATACCAGCTCATCCAGGCCAAATCCTGTCCAGACCAATCGAAGGCATCGGTATTATGGCAGCCATCGTGTTCCATCAAACAACTGCGGACATTGAGAGCAGCCAGATTGGCCAATTCATCGTTCCACTTGATCGTAGCCATACGACAGGCGGCACTTAGATTTGAATTCAAACCGCCGGCAATGAAATTACGGTATTCATTCGTTCTCGACACAATGGCGGCCTTATCTGCTGCACTGAGTGAAACTAAGGCAGCATCACTGGGACAACTGGAGCCCCAGGCCTATGGGGGAAGAATATTATGATCCCTTTTTGTTAGAAACCATCTCAAGTTGCTGACTTACCCCACTGTTGTCGCAACCGATATTCTTGGTGCCACCGCAGGTTTTTTTACAATAATCTGTAGCCTGTGCCACATTCATTTTTAGGGCCACAATGGCCACAACGAGACCGAAAATATTCCACAAGATGTTGCTCATTGCTCTACTGCAAAACAATTGCTAATTACTTAAACTCTACGCTCGCCCTTATATTGGGAGGGGAACTTTTTTTTCTGTTCCATTTTATCTAAATTGTTGTTTATCAACATTTGATTAAATATTTACGCTCTTCTTGACGCTCTATCTTTGTCGCTGTTCATGTTGTTGCTATTGCCAATGTGTTGGCTGCTGTGTAATCCATCAACAACAACAACAACATGACGGTCGACGTCATTCGATTGAATCAAAACATCATATGGATAAACATTATCCCGCCAATATTTTCCTATATACACCTAATCAAACTTTTTTTTTTTGTAACGAGGCGGAAAGAAAAGCGCATCCATCCACGTGCATTGAGCAAATGTTTAAACAATTGAATGGCTTGACAA
Organism: Drosophila willistoni; assembly: GCF_018902025.1. NCBI lineage: Eukaryota > Metazoa > Arthropoda > Insecta > Diptera > Drosophilidae > Drosophila > Drosophila willistoni. Next base: position 3,945,469 of record NW_025814053.1, on the reverse strand, counting down.
ACAACAGGAAGAATTATTCAGCTGCTCAAGTTAAATAGTTGAATAAATTTTAATAAAATAAAACGAAAATAAAGAAAAGAAAACTTAATTATGCATATGAACACATTGAAGCCAGCCGGAACCGTCTCTCTGATTTTGCAAGAGATATTTTCCACTGGATGAAATTGAAAACAATAAATGAAATTGTTAAATGTATTATTAAATGGATTCTCTTTCAATTTGTTGCTATAAAAGAAGACACTTGCAATGCTTTCTGGTCAACAAGTGACAAAATGTGGCTACTTTCCGTTCTTTTACTCAGTTACCTGGCGAAACCGAACTTGAGTATTACCTTGGATTATTGTGCTAGATCATTGTGTGGCCGTAGACAACATATAGCCTGTAATAATTTGGGTGTAAGTGACAAAGAATCATCACAAATTTTGTGACAATGGCCAATTTATACTCTTCCAGGCCTGGTCATCTGCATGTCCTAGATCACCCTCCGAACCATTGGCCATCAATTTCAATGAAGTCCATCGGAATCAAATTCTTTTAGGTCATAATGTACGAAGGAATCAAATAGCCGGAGGAAATTTAAATGGCTATAGATCGGCCAGACGTATGGCAACAATGCGTTGGGATAATGAATTGGCCCAATTGGCGTTGCTCAATGTCCGACAATGCGAGATGAGACACGATGCCTGTCGCAATACGGATACATTTAGGGCAAGTGGTCAGAATCTGGCTATATATGGTTATTCTGGTGCCCGATCGCGACGAACCATTGCACAGTTGATTAACATTTCATTGGAAATGTGGTGGAATGAGTATAGAGATGCCAATATGAATATAATCAATAGATATCCCAGCAATCACAGTGGACCGTAAGTTTTTTATGCTAATAATGTGATGGTGGGTGATATGAAGAGGACATAGAAGAAGTGAGGAACAGTAAGTGCCTGTTGCAATCTAAATGATGAGGTGGGATTTTTTTCCATGACCAGGTCTCTACTAGGTCCAAACTAGGCCCTAGTCAGCCTAAAGATTTCTTCACGTTCATCATGGATTTCTCTCTGTGCTTTAAGTGGATTTAACTTAAAATATTCCATATGAGAATATCATGGGCTATATCATAGAATAAATCTTATATCGATAAGCCAGAGAGGTGTTTCTTCTAGTTGCCTCCTTTCCCTTTATGAAAACCATTATCCTTTTTCTTTTCTCAGACAAATCGGTCATTTTACTGCCATGGCCCAGGCGAGTAATACTCATTGTGGCTGTGCTGCTGCCGTTTTTATAAGAAATTCAATGAATTGGTTCCTTCTGGCCTGCAATTATGCCACCACCAATTGGGTGGGTCAACCTGTTTATCAAGTGGGAAATCCTACATCCGGTTGCCTTAGAGGCAGAAATAATAATTTTAGATCTCTGTGTAATGTTAGTGAACGTTTTAATGTTTAATTTTGTTTTTTTTTTTTTCTTAATAAACATAATTTGTCTCTTTATATCTCATTGATCAACAAGTAATCAACATGTTGACATCTTGTTCTTCAAATGTCTGTACAAATATTGACAAAAGAACACACATTCACACACACACACAAAATACAATTCAAATTATGCCATATGTTTTTGGGCTTTTATTTGAAAAGATTTAAGAACCAAAGCAGAAAACGTTAAACAATATTTACTTAGTGACAAAAAAGTTTAAAATAAAAACAATAATTTTCAAAAATTATACAAAAAAGAAAACAAAATTCTACGCAGAATCATAACTCCCCTTCCAAAGAATTGGAAAACGATTTCACTTTTATATTATTAAAAAGTAGGTTCAAATCGGTTTAATTTCAAATTAAACAATTTTCTTTAACTCGTCAACATTTATTCATATTTTTATATTTTGGTTTAGTTGGAAAACTATTATAGTTATTGACATTCCAAAACTCTTTTAATTGGAAACTTCAATTAATTTCAAAACATTTTTACATTGATTATTACCAGTGCCGGACTTAGCCATCGCGAGGACTGTAGGAAATTACCTTCTAGATTGAAAGTAAAGACATGAATGAAATTCGGTCCAAAAATTATTCGATAAGGTTAAGGTTTTTTTTTTAAAGAATTTTTCCATTAGTATTTTTTTGGTAAATCTGAAAATTTTTACTATCCCATATTTTGGTCAAACTCTAACCGATATCAAAAAGTTATAAGTCCATTGAATCGGAAACAAAATAATGATGTATACCTCCCGATTTTTTGTGAAAATTACCAACATTTGACAAATTTATTTTTATTCAACATTATTCGCAAGTTATTAGATTTTTCTGATTTGAAAAATATACCTTGGAATCGCCAACTAATTTGATATTAGATTAAATGAGTTAGCTTAGACCACTTTTTCTTTGTTTATCCTTGTTTAACCTTGAGACTTTATAGTTTTGCTCTTCTTGGGCAGATTTCATCTTTCTTTAACTCGTTTTTTTTGCGCGTGTCGCTTAAATAAAAGTGTATGGAGTTGAAATTAAATATTTATTTCATCCAAACAATTATGGAGTCTTTATTTATATTTCTTCATTATGCAAGCCAGCAAAGAAACCATTAGAAGTACGCCCATGGGGCCCGGATTAGGGTATATATAGGAAAAACATTTTTGAATAAATTAGTTAAGAATAACAAAAAAGGGAAGAGAAATGATGTGGCAAAGTGCTTTCATATTGTTTGGCTCTTGCATTTTGTTGGCCATGGGGCAAACTTCTAATTATTGCGATAAGGCATTATGCGGAACCTCCAAGAATATTGCCTGCAACAATAATGGAGTAAGTTAAATCATTCTATGATTGATTCACAATGAAATCACTGAGTCGTGGCGCTTCATTTGATTAGGCTTGGTCATCGAATTGTCCCAAAAGACCAGCACCAGTTGCAGTCACCTTCAATGCGGCCGAAAAGGCAACCATTTTGGATAAGCATAATACGATGAGAAATACCTTGGCTAGCGGCAAATTATCCGGCTACAAGGCGGCCAAACGTATGGCCACTATGCGCTGGAACGACGAATTGGCCAAACTGGCCGCCCTCAATACAAAGCAGTGTGAGATGAAGCACGACGAATGCCGTAATACGAATCAATTCCGTGCAAGTGGTCAGAATATTGCATTCTTTGGCTATTCCGGTACGGCCAATTCAGGCATCAGCAATGCATGGCTGGCCTCTACCAGCATTGACATGTGGTGGAATGAATACAAGGACTGCAAGCAGGCATATATGGATAAGTATCCCTCCGGCTACAGTGGACCGTAAGTGTAAAGTGGATATATCACAAATATGTAATTGTTACTCCCTCTTTAACCTCCTTTCCAACGGGCAGACAAATTGGTCATTTCACCGGCATGAGCCTGGAGAAGAATACGGATATGGGTTGCGCTGCCGCCAAGTATGTTCAGAATGGTTTCAACATGTACCTAATGACCTGCAATTATGCTACCACCAATTATGTGGGTCTACCTGTCTATGAGAGCGGCACAGCAGCCTCCGGCTGCACCAAAGGAAAGAATTATAAATATACTTCCCTGTGCAGCGAATCAGAAGTTTATAAACTATAAGAAAATACATAATTGCAAATGAGAATACAACCGAATCTATAAAAGATATTTACTTAAAGATATCGTAAGATGGGCCTTAGTTTGAGACTTGTCTTTAGTTTCTTTAACTCTGAGCTAAGTCGTTCCATCCATGCCATGGCAGCAATTATTATTATGAGATTGCTTTTATATTATATTTTTCGAACTCAATTTTATACAAAAAACTTTCTTCTTCATTTATATACTTGATATTTTTTGGTTGGTTCAACTCTGGATTTCTATTTTTCACAACTCACACTAAACCTGAAAACAAAAGTAAATTTTAAACCACAAAGATCGTTTTTCTGTAATTTCGATGTTCTTTTTAAAAACTTACTAGTTTTAAGCCTCAATTTAGGTGACAGAAAATCCGAATAGTTAATAGCTGCTTCTAGTTTATAAATAACTTTACTACGCCCTTGATGAAAAGAGAAGATTTTAGACGACAAAATTATTGGAAAATGCTAAAAGTATGTATGTTTTCAATATGCTCAAGAATTTCTGCTCAAGATTTCTCATCATAATGAATGTATCGAATTTAGGCAAAATTGAATAACTATATCATAAAATAATTATTTATTACAGAAATTTTATTTTGATTATTGAAGACTTTTGAAATTTTTGCTGCTTCTGAATGAAGTCGTTTGACTATATATTGTAGTTGCCATAATTATACCCTTGCAAAAAGGGTATATTAATTTTGGTCAGAAGTGTGCATCGCATAGAAGGAAGCATCTCCGACCATATAAAGTATATATATTCTTGATCAGGACGACGAGACGAGTTCAAATAGCCATGTTTGTCCGTCCGTCTGTCCCTCCGTCTGGATCAGAGCAAACTCTTCCTAGACCGTGGGAAATACAGAGCTGAAATTTTGCATGTACAAACGAACAGTGACTTTTCTCAATAACTTCGTTATTTTCTGCATGGTATAAAAATTATTGTTGATGAATTGCTTTCGAAAGTTGTGTGTCTCATTTCTGAAATGCCCATATACATATATTTATAGATGAGAGATAAGAAAAAATTGTTTTAATATATTCGTACACAACCTTGTCGTTTTGGTCAATGTCAAAATTCAAACACATAATTGAATTGAAATAGATTTTGCACTAAGAAAAGAATAAATTCTTATCGCGACAAACGACAAGTCAATCCCAAAAATATATAATTCAATGAATATTTCAAAATTAAATCATTGCTCTCAGAGACATTATCTCACAAGGGGAACTTCAGGTATGCGAATCACCGATTTGGATGAATTTTGGATATGTTGTAGAATACCCCGTCATTTGAAGCTGTGTGAAATATTTCGGCGCACAATTCTATATTTTCCTAATAAATCGGCTTTAAAGTTATAGCTTTGGTGACTTATAAGTAAAACGCCGATTGGTCCACAAGCAGCTCGACGGTGTAAGGGGTAGAGGTCCTGCCTAAAATCGACGGAACTCTGGTTCAACCCCCGCCCGAAACTAGTTAGTTTTGGGTATTCATTTTTTTTTTTTTTTGCTTTTTCAATAATTACTTTTGTCTAATAGACAATTATAAGAGACAAGTAGAACAATTGAAAGAGAATTTAGAAAATGTACAACGTCAAGCAGCAAATGATAAGGAACAAAGCTTAGCTGAACAACGAAATAGAAATAGAGAATTTGAGAGTCTAAAAGAGAAATTAGCGACCCAAAAATCAGATGCAGACAAAGCAATTAAAGACCTCGAGTCGAAAAACAAGGAATTTGAAGAATATCAGACTAAAGAAAAGAATTCCAACAACAAAATTGGAGAATTAAATTCTAAAATTTCATCCTTACAGAAAAAGTTAGAAGAAAGTGAAACTCAGTTGACTGATTCGAATCATTTAGTTGAAAGACAACTAAACCAAACTGCGGAAGATTTAGTCGAGTGTCAGAAGAGAATACCAAAAACTAGTTGCAAAGGCCTCTCTTCGGGAATTCATCAAATTGAAATTACCCGGATTGATCCAATTTCTGTTCTCTGCGAGGGAGATTTAGAAGGTGGTGGGTGGAGAGTTATTCATAAACGATTTGACGGCAGCGTAGACTTTAATCGAACTTGGACTGAGTATCGTAATGGGTTCGGAAATATGAAAGGAGAGTTCTTTATTGGGCTCGAAACTTTGCATCGTATTACCACTTCCCAAACCTATGAACTTTATGTGCAATTGGGACATCACGATGGAACTTTCCAATTTGCTAGTTATGATAATTTTACAATTGGCAACGAAACTACGAAATATAAGTTAGAGTCAGTGGGAGAGTTTAGAGGAACAGTTACTAATGATATGACGTTCAATTTAAATCAAGCATTTTCCAGTTATGATCAAGATAATGATCCATGGACTAGTCATTGTGCTTATTTGTATGGAGCCTGGTGGCATAATACTTGTGGCTGGATGTAAGTAACCAATTTAATTATACAAGAATGAACAATTGTCAAATATTTTGTTTATCTTAATTAGCACCCTCAACGCAAAATATTTCAATAGAGAAGTCAAAGATTGTAGAAGTATGAGCTGGGGGTGTATTTCTCTCAAATCTGTCCAGATGCTTATCCGGCCTAAATAAAGATGGACTTTATCTCAAAACTAACAAAAAACATGGAAAACTATGCAATCAAAGAAAAATTGATATTTCAGCAACAAAACAAATAATTTTCAAACATAACTTCTGGACGATTCCAATCTTGTTCGTTTTCTGTCTTGCCTCATTGTTAGATGACATTTGCAGTCTTTTTAAAATAATGTTTACTAGAGTTCAAATGCAAACATAATTTTATTTTTTAAAATTCACCATAATGATATAAAAATAAAAAAAAAAATCGATCAAAACGAAATTGCGACATCTATTTTATTAACTAGATAATATAAAACACGGTCTATGCAATTTCTCTTACAGTATACAAATATGTCCTAACCAAGGAGTGAATTGTGTAAGTATTATCTAAATTAATTGTAGCCAGAGAACCTGAATAACGATAATTCAATCATGCTGAAGTTTGTATACCCTTTCAAGTGATCCCTTGGCAAATGGGCAAAACTTGTTGTTTAAGAAGAAAAGAAAGAAAGAGCATGACGAGGTGAGTTTATAATGTTAGTGTCTGGATCAACATGCAAACTCTATATCCCGTTAAAGATATAATGCTGACATTACAATTTTAAAATTTACAAAAGTTTAACCAGACGGCAATACAAATAGAATGAAATTATGTTTATGCGTAGACTTTCATAAAGCATGGACTGAGTACCGCAATTGGTTAGGAAATATTCTTAATTCCCAAACCTATGAACTTTACGTGCAATCACAGTGGAACTCTCCGATTTGCTAGTTATGGTAATTTTAGAATTGGCAACGAAACTACGAAATATAAGTTGTAGTCGTTGAGAGAATTTAGAGTAACAGTTGAGGATGCTATGAATTAAGTGTAATATTTAAATGGATCATTTTCCACTTTGGATCAAGATAATGATCAAAGTGAAGATGGTAGATAATTCTACATTTGAATTCAAGTAGCATAAATCTATCTAAATGATACATAGAATAAATAAATTAATTAATAGAAAGAAGAGTTTAAATAACCTTGCAGTCCTTGCCAATAATCTTTTTTCCAGCTCAAAATTCTTTTTCTGTAACTCAATTTGTCAATATGTAAAATGATTCACCCACTTTTGCTATATAACTATTTGATATAGTGGTCAGATTTGAGCGATTTTTATACATGATCTCACGCAGGAAATAAAAGGCCCAAAAAAAAATCATCTCTATAGTTTTGTAGCTGGCTTAGTAAAAGGCATACGCACCGACGGACAGACGGACATTGCTATATCGACTCAACTTCTCATGCTGATCAAGAATATATATGTATATACTTTATGCGGTCAGAAACGTCTCCATCTGTGCCTTACAAACATCTGATGAATTTTATAATACACTCAGCAAGGGTATAAAAAGATAAGATAGATAAGAGGTTTGAAAAAGCAAAATCCAACAATATTTTTTATACCCTTGCAAAAGGATAAATTAGTTTTGAAGGGAGCATCTCCGACGATTTAAAGTATATATATTTTTGATCAGCATGACGAGTAGAGTTCAAATAGCCATGTTCGTCCGTGCGTCCGTCCGTCCCTCCGTCTGGATCAGAGCAAACTCTTCCTAGACCGTAGGAGCTACAGAGCTGAAATTTTGCATGTACAAACGAACAGTGACTTTTCTTAATAACTTCGTTATTTTCTGAGCTATTGTCGTGAAATTTAATATTGGTTAATTACACATATTAACTACTATGCCAAATTTGATCAAGATCGGGTGACTATATCATATAGCTCCCATAGAAACGATCTTTCGAAAACAGTGACTTTTGTCAATAACTTCGTTAATTCGTTAACGCGATTGCTTTCAAATTCAACATTTGTTTGTTTAATATATCTGTTAATGACTGTGCCAAATTTGATAAGGATCGGGTAACTATATCATATAGCTCCCATAGGAACGATCGGTGGAAAACAGTGACTTCGATCAATATCTTCGTTATTTCCTATGCTAAGATTGTAGGCCGTTCTTTCGGAAACATTAGTCTTTTTAGCTTAAACGTTTTTCCACTTTGATGGCTTTATGTAAGGAAAGAGTTACCAAAAAAGTTGCAAGGGTATACAAACTTTGACGCGGTCGAAGTTAGCCCCGGCCTCTGGTTTTAAGTTAAAACTATAGCTCTTTGGGCTTTCTTTTGAAACTTTAATTTCGCTTTGTCACTAAAATGTTAGAAATTATTTTGTACTGTAATCGCAACGAAATGAACAAGGGAAAAAGCGAAAAACAAATAAAAAACACTTGTTATTAAATATTTACCCCGTTTTAAAAGATAGACCAAATGTATAAACAACATATACACTTTATCATTTTACGTATACTTGGCAACGCGAAGCGAAGATCATTTTCCAGTGCGAAAGTTAGGACATGAATGAAAATCGATCAAAAATGATTCGCGAAAATCAAGTTTTTTTTTTTTAATGTTTGGTCAATCCTCCTATTTTTTCCAGCCTGTTAGGTGATCAGTTTCTAACCGTTGTTAAAAATTTATTTATCAACTCAATTTAGTATATTTTAAAATAACATTAAACAATTGGAAAATAAAAAAAAATTAATTTCGATTTGATTTTGCGAAAATTGACAAAAAAAAACTTAGTTCTTTCAATTTTAATGCAAGTTAAAAGACATGATACCGACTATAAAATACTCTAACCGAGAATTTATGGAATTATGGTTTATTCTCTTCTTAAGCTTGTCTCGTTTGAAAAGATAATTTAACTTGGAATTAACGTGACTAACATTCCAAAGTAAATTTAAAAGCATTCAAATGAGATATTACTTTCGAAAATTGGTTAATATTTGGCCAAGTTACAGATTCGCAAAGTTAGAAGTTTTAAACAATTTTCCCGAATTTTTCAAATTACATTTTGCTCATACTATAGTTTGGTAAGTGAAGATACCATGAATTAACCTAAATGCATAGGTATACATATATGTATATGGAGTAGGCTACGTAGTATTTCAAACATATCTTTGAGAAGTTTATCGAAAAGAAAAGGCATAAATTTAGCTATTCTCTATAAAAGTCTCAATTCGCTAGTTGAAAAATCGGTGCAAAGATAATAATATATTATTAATATTCGAATATTTTAGGCAATTATCCATATATTGATTTTTTTTTAAACATCGTATTTCTCGGCTATTTTACACAAATTTGTATAATTAACATTTGTGCCTGTTTTGCAACCAGATGCAGCAGTTCCTTGTCGATAAACAGGTTGACCCACCCAATTGGTGGTGGCATAATTACATGCCATGAGGAACCAGTTCATTGAGTTCTCGAACTTAACAGCGGCGCAACCTAAATGAGTGTTTTTCTCCTGGGCCATGGCAGTAAAATGACCAATTTGTCTGTGAGAGTGAGGGAGAGGGAGAGACAGAGAGAGTGAAGTGAATTGGATTGGAATAGATCTGCTTAATTTGACTTACGGTCCTGACCAGTTGCTAGGATATTCTTTGATAATCGACATATTGGCATCCTTATACTCATTCCACCACATTTGAATTGAAGCTGTGACCAATTGAGCTGTTGTCTTGCTCGATCTGGCTCCAGAATAACCATATATAGCCAAATTCTGGCCACTGGCCTTAAATGTATCCGTATTGTGGCAGGCATCGTGCTTCATTTCACACTGTTTCACATTGAGCAGGGCCAACTTGGCCAATTCGGCATTCCAACGCATGGTGGCCATTCTTTTGGCAGGCTTATAGCCTGCCAATTTGCCGCCGGCTATTTTATTCCTTCTGACATTATGAGCTTTTAGAATCTGCTTTCTGCGCGCTTGATTAAAAGTCACAGCCACAGGAGTTGGACTTGTTGGGCAATTAGATGACCAGGCCTGCAAGAAGTAAAGTGAAAATCAGTTTTTGATTTCTCATTGGTCAAAAAGGGAAACTCACTCCATTGTTGTTGCAGCCAATGTTGGTGGAACCGCTGCACAAAGATGGCGAGCAATAGTTGGTGGCCTCTACCAGGGCCAACAGCAGGCTAAGGGAACAGCAGACCACGAGACTGTAACCGAATTGAAACATCTTTTTTTTGGCACTTAATGCTCGTTTCTGGCTTATATAGGCAAAGATAGTATCCAACATATGGCCTCTCAATAGAAAGTTCAGCAAGTGTGTACACTAAATATTTAATTAAAGTCTATTGTTTAATCACATCAAATATTTACCAACAAATTTTTGACAAAGTTTTTATACCAAATGATTAAATATGTTATTTTTTTATTTCATTCAAATAAAGGGGATTTATTTTTTGTTCAATTTTGCTTTCAATTCAGTTTAAAATGATTGGATGAGATCGAGAGTTCTAATGCAATATTTTCTTTCCTTTTAGATCACACACAAGTTCTACAAGTATCGTGATTCTAATAAGATGGTAAGTTAATGGTAATTTCTATGAAAATAGATTTATTAAAGATATCAGAGGCAAAGTTCTTGATTTCCCTTAACCTTTAGTGCTTCAGATATAAAAGTTAAATCAAAGTTAAGAATTCTAATGGAGATGAAGATTCTTCATCATGGAAAATGGGACATCTTCATCCTCATCTTCACCTGTTGATTGGGAGGTTCTTACACATAATTCAGCCAGGAAATATCCTTCTATTAACTTAAATTTTATTGACTATTAATACTTAATACCCCGATTTTCCACCCAAAATAAAATAACGAACAGATTCTTAAATATTTTGTTGACATATTTGATATGCTGCCATTTTTTTTGTTTTGTTTTTTTTATTTTTGTATTTTTATTTTAGTTGTATGTAGTTTTTCATTTTTTGTGTTTGTTGCTTGGTTGTTTTTGTTTGGTTTTTTGTATCGATATATTTATATATATATATATATATATTGAATCCATAGCAAATTGTTATGGATCATTTCATCTTTATCTTTTCAATTGGTTTTTATTGTTGGTACAGAAAAATAAATATTCTTGCTTTTCCATATACATATGTATATATATATATATATATATATATATATATAGTATGAAGATATAGATATATTTAAGTAGATCTGCACTTTTACGCTTTATATATTGGTATAATTTTTTTGTTTTCTGTATTTTTCAATATAATTTTCTGTGGGCTGTTTTGTTGTTGTTGTTGCGGTTGCGGTTGTTGTTCTTGTTAGTTAGTATGTATTTAATAGAGATGATTTCCCAATATAATAAATTTCACACACAAAATATCGGTTTCTGTTTATATATATATATATATATATATATATGCTTTTTTTTTTTGCTTTTGGGAAGATTTGTTGTTTCCTTTTAGTAATTGTGAGTATGCCTTATATACAGGTTTCTTATGTGCTACACATTATATTTTCATCTTCATTTTCATGTTCATCTTTATATATATATATATATGTAGGTATGTATAAATTCTTAATAAAGCAAATGAAAATTGTGCATTTAGCCGCTTGACTTTAAGCCAAGTATTGCCAATCAATCATGATTCATGATTGGTATTAGGTTTAGGTTCATAATGTTGATGCATTCCATACAATATAATCCAGAAATTAAAATTAAAATTAGGCCACTTCATGGCACTTGACATCGACAACGACTACGACTAAACGATTCCATGCAATAGAATCCATCAATCTTATATCTATGTATTTGCATATCAGTATATATATGTATATATATAAAAAAAAAGTCATTTACGTAATATCAAATTAATTTTTCTTCCTTTTCATTTGTATATTTACAACAATGTCATGGTCGCCATGAATTGATTTATTTCATTTTTCTTTCGACATATTCGATTATATAGATTCCTAAGAGGGTTTTTGCTCAAAGCGCACACAAAAAAAGGATATTAATTGCATGCTATATATAGGTATATATATATATATCATCAGTTTGAGATTTGATTTTAGGTTTTGGGGTTGTGAGGATGGAACTGGAACGTGTTTAACTGGGCGACAGAAAACCAATGACTGACTACGATTAAATATCTATATATGCTTTTTTCATATATTATAAATAATATATTTACTATTTCTAGAGAGATAATATTTAAGAGGGGATTAGGGGTGGTGGGCGGTATGGAGAACGGGGGAGAGAGTGCCGATTACAAACATATATTATATTGTATTTAGGTATATAGAATATCCATAAATAGTTTCTGTGTTTCTAGACTAATTTTAGTTTCTTAATAGACACCATTTGCATTTTAGCAGTAACAACGTGTTGAGTGTTGAGTTCCTTTCATCTTGATTTTGTCTCTTGTTTCTTTTTTGTTTTGTTTCATCTATATTTATATTCACTTAAGTACGTGTTTAATCTCTCGACTCGGCCGTATTAGCTGGGGATGCTTGTTGCTGTTGCTGCTGTTGCTGTGCTGCCGGCGATGCTGGTGGTCCAAATTTGCTGGTTATCTTGTGCGAGGCATTCACAATGGCCAACTCATGCTTTGAGTCCAAATCACAATCATAGAGACCGCTCAATGAATCGAGGCTTAGCAAACGTGAACTGGCACGACTCGATACAGATGTATCATCCACATCGGGTGCATTGTATAATGAATTGACATCCGAGAGTGCGCCTTCAGCATCGGTTAGACCAGCCTCATTTAGCAGCGATATATTCTCTAGGCCCGGTTCATCTGTTATATAGCCCGTCGATTCGGCTCCCCCTAGACGAGAGAAGGACATACGTGAGAATATGAGGAGAACTCATTGAGTAAGATTTAGAGTACAACAACTTACCTGTGGCCTCTTCGCGGCCATCATCATCCGACCATTCCGATTGACTCTCTAGCGGATTGGAGTCCATAGACTGGTGATGATGTGTGTGATGTGCCGCTCCATATTTGAGCTCATCGTTTATCACATTCGACTCTAGACGCAGCAAACTGCCATTGGTTAGCGGTGCTGCTGCTCCGGCTGCCTCCTCGTGCTCTTCCTCCTCATCGTCATCGTCGTCGTCGTCGTCCCCGTCCTCATCCGCCTGCTCATGATCGCCATGCTTTTTCTCCTTGGTATTATCATTATTCTTATGATGCTGTTGCGTCAGACGCTTCTGTCGCACATGGCGACCCACCTCATCATCTTCAAATTCCTCATCGGCCAGGTTATCTTCGGTATCATCGTGTTCATCCTGCTCGTTAACATGATTATAACGTGTCGCCGACGCCGCTGCCGCCGACTGTTGTCTCTGATGATGATGATGGTGATGACGCTGATGACGTTGCTGCTGCTGCTGCTGCTGATGATGATCCATTCTGCCATCGAGACTCTCATGGCTGTGTTGTAGCTCCTTGGAGCGTGGCCGTTGGCGATGCAAGCGCTGTTGGGATTGCTCCAGCATGGCCAGAGCCTGCATTTGGCTGCGATTCTCGTGCAATATCTCGCAGGATTCCGTGTCCGAGGTTTGCCTTCAAAAAAAAAACCCAAAAATAAAGCAGGAATTATAGAAAACCAAATATTTTAAATTTCAATAATGTTGGGTTAATAGGAATTAGGGTCAATTGTGTAGTAGTGGATGGATGAATGAATGGATGGATGGATGGATGAATGATTTTAATGGTCTATGTAGCTTTATAGGGGGTGGGTGGGGGTAATGGTCCTTTACCCACACTCCACCTACTACTTACATTTGGCTCGACTCTGAGGGATTTTTGTTGCGCGTTATCTCCTTGATGGCCTCCAGGCCAACTGGATGCTTGGCTATCATGAAGCTATTACTTACAGGCAGCTTATTGCCACCATTGCCGACCCCACTAACAGCCATTACCATTAACTCATGCTCATCCTGCTTATTATTTTGATGGTGGTGCGGATGATTATTGTTGCCGCTGTTTGAATTGCTTCCACCGCTGAGATTACCATTCAGACTGCCAGCACTTCCTATGCCCTGGCCATTGGTGGAGCTTAGCTCTACATTCTGGCGACTGCTGCTACTGTTGCTTGTCGTGTGCTCCGATGTGGTAGCTCCGCCACCTGTTGCGGCCGCCAAACAACGTGCACGCGAAGATTCATTGAGCAGTCTTTGCAATTCCCTCTCGAACGGTGACTTGGTGCTATTGGCCATTCCGGTTGCCGTTGTTCCTACTGTCGCCGCTGCCGATGATCCGCCACCGCCATTTGCAGTTGCCTTTTGCTGATAATCGAAACTATTGCAACTATCGCCCTTATGTTGACTCTGACCATGGCTCTCCGTGGTGGAGCTTAGTTCGAAATCTTGCAAATGACTCATATCCACAATGGGTGAGGTGGGATCCACTTGGATGTCACAGGGATAAAGCCATTGCAGGGGATTTATGCGACCAGCAGGCGGCATTTGATAGCCATTGCCGTGCCCGTGTCCGTGTCCATGTCCATGTCCATGTCCATTTCGATGCAAAATGCGACGCGGCGAATCTTCATCGCCATCATCAACATCGCCCTCACCTTCACCTTCAGTGGTCTTCGAGTAACTCTCATCTGAACTGCTCATCGATGGTGAATGTGGACGTGAGCTTAAATCATCTGTGGATGACATTTCACGATTCTCTTCCAGCTCGGCTGGTGGTAGTTTAGGTAAAGGTTTCATATACGTTCGTATTCCAGACAACGAGGTGGACGATTGTGGTCCATTGATCGTTGATGTTAGAGCTTGTTGTGTCGAGGGTTTTGGTGGCAATTGCGGTAATGGCGGCTGTTGTGAATACATGGCATATTGTTGCCGATGATCCAATTGTTGTTGCTGTTGTTGTTGTTGTTGTTGCTGCAGTGATAACATGGAGTTGGGACAGGTGTAACGTGGTGGCTCGTACTTTGGTGCTGCATGCTGCATGGGCATGATCTGGATTTTTTTTTTGTTTTTTTTTTTTATTTTGGGTTTTTGTTAGTAAATATATGACGCGGGCGGGCGAGTAGGCGAGCAGGCGAGCGAGCGAGATGTGCGTGTGCATGCAGAGAGAGAGAGAGAGAGAGAGAGAGAGAAAGAAAGAGATAAAGAGTGGACACAGAGATATAGTGTTAGACACACACACACACAAATATATACACACACAAAGAAAGAGAGATCTATATATAATGGTTTCAGATTTAGTACTGGACAAATGGGAGTGGGTTCATCCTTTATATATAATTAATCACAAATGGGTACAAAAAAGGGAAGGGACTGGATTGGATGGGATGGTCGGATGTGCCAGGCACTGGGATAATTGGCCCATTTCAAAGGAGTATCTCCTTGCTCCAGAGCATTAGATCAACATCTTCTACATCTATGTCTACGTCATCATCATAATCGTCATCATTATCGTCGTCATCATCATAATTATTGCCACCGTTATCGTTATCGTCATCGTCTTCGTCTTCATCTTCACTCACCTTGGCTACCGGTGCGATGCTGCTGGCATGCAATAGCGGCTCGCTCTCACGGCAATGGCCATAGCCCAAGCTAGCGGACGATGCATTTGTATGAAGATGATGATTATGAAGTATTGTTTGTGATGGTTGTTGTTGTTGCTGCTGCTGCTGCTGTTGTTGTTGTTGATGTTGTAGCTGCTGCTGTTGAATGTTACCATGCTGATTGTGGTTGTGGTATTGATTGTGTTGGGTTATAATGGGCAATGCCGGCGGCGGTGCGTAGCTTCTTAGCTGAAGCTCCCGTCGCGGCATCATGAAACAGTCACCACCAGCACCACCACCAATGGCCAATTGTGTTGGCGGTAACTGTTCCATTAGCTGCTGCGACAGATGCCGACCAGCAATTGAATTTGGATTCTCAATGATATTGAATTCGCGCAACATTACCGAAGGGTGTTGGTGGGTCTGATTTTGTTGTTGTTGTTGATGATGATGCTGGAGCTGTAGCTGGTGTTGGAGTAGGAGCTGTTGGTGCTGGACTGAAGGCGGTGCCGTGGAGGAGGACATCATATAATGTGACTGCTGCTGCTGTTGCTGTTCGCCATTGTGACCATTCTCTCGTATATTGGGCAATCCACCATTGGCTATGAAATTCGATGGCTGCTTTTGAAGTTTACTATTTAGACGCTGCTGTTGCTGCTGATGCAGATGATGTGGGGCAGGTGGAGGCGGTGCCGGCGTCGGTGCTGGGATCATGGCCACCGGTGCCACCTGTGTATGATGCTGCAGTAGTAGTTGATGCTCCTCATTATTAGCCATGCCCATTATGGCCTTTTTGCTATACGTATCCGTATTGACACGATTCTCGGTAAATTGTGAGGCTTTCATATAATAATCTGGTGTATGCATCGATTGCGGCAACGACATCGTATTCCGTACCTCACCATTCAAGGATTTATTGTTACTATCGCAAAGGAAATAGGTGACCATGTCACCTTTACCCTTGACCTTGATGGTGCCACGACAACTATTAAAAAAAAAAAGAGAAAACATTCTTCAAACTGAATGAGAATTGAAAAGGTATTCAACACTTACCGAAATTCAAAATGTGAACCAACTAGACTATCGACCACCTCTTGGGTAACCTGAGAATAGCCTGGCACTCCGGTTGAATCCATGCGACTGGCCACATTGACCGTATTGCCCCAAATATCATATTGTGGCTTACGGGCACCAATTACACCAGCCACTACGGGACCAATATTGATGCCTACAAAAATAGAAATAAACGTAAAGAAAGGAATTAATCGCATAAGAGTAAGAGTGAAAGATGTTTTTACTTACCCACTCGTAGCATAAAATTATTATAAGAGTGACTATTGATCTCTTGCAGGGATAAACGCATCGCCTTGACATACTCAATCAATGCCGTCATATGACGACGCACTGAATTGGGATCATTTGGTTGGATTTTGTATTCTGGTATCAAACCAACCACAGCCATATATGTGCTACCCACAGTCTTGATCTTATCAATGCCACGGAAACGATCCTCCTTGAGCAGCTCATCGAAATCGGCAATTATCTCATTCAAGAGACGTAGACACTCTAATCCTTGATCGGAGCCATCCATTTCAGTATAGAATTCATTGAAATTCGGTACGCTGGCAAATATGACGCCAACCTTGGCATAACTCTGATGGTAAAGCTCCTGTTAACACAAGAAAATAATGACCCAATTATTATTTAATGTTGTTAAGGTGTGGTTTAATCCTAAACTAACCATATTGTTGCGGAATTGCGCATCAAGAAAATGTGCAGCCACATGAGCGGGCAGCAAATTGTGCAGAATGCGCTTATTTGACTCCTGCAGCACATCCATTTCCTTTTTCTCCTGTGAGGCTTGCATTTGCCATAGAAAATCCAGACGAGCTGTACCCTCAACGAGACGTCCATGCACTAAAATGGCAATCATAAAGATGACAATGCGGGCCAATGAGATCAAATGAAGCGGAATGGAAGCGCTGCAAAAAAAAAATAAAAATAAAGGTTTTAGCGGCCAATTTAGTCAATAGAAGAAAAACGTGCCAAATATAGCAAAAAAAAAAAAAAGAGATTGACCTACTTAACGCGATTGTCGTAACACTCGAAGATATTCTGATGTGACAGCTCAATGAACAGGCCATAGATGGTGCCCATGCCAAGGACAAGCAACGATTTAAATATTATTGGCAATCTAAAAGGAAAATAAAAGAACAAAAAATGTTGATTAATGCAGTGAGACTAATGGATTGCATTGGACTTACCTGAGGAATACGGAAACGGAGAGGAAGGCAAATGCAGCCGATAATGAGACATATTGCGGTAGAGAGCATTTGCGATGTGCATCATTTGGATATGAAAATATATGGGTATAGATCGTTCGACTAGACAGGGCATTAGCTGTGGCATTTGACGAGCAGATCGGATGATCGGAAACACAAGTAAACTGTGAAATAAAAATCAATGAAATGGGTACCCACCCATGGTAGGGGAATCCTTTTTTGGCACTTACCACATTCACCTGTCCCACCGAATAGATCAAGATTATTGTAAATATCGTAATGGCCATTCGAAGAGTAAAACTTTCAGATATATCCCAAATGATCCATTTCAAGCGTACAGCCAGCAGAAGCATCAATATGGCACTGACCCAAATGAAGGCAGTGAGAAAGAGTAGCAAAAGGATTAGGGTGCGGGGCAAAGCTGTCACTTGAAGGGCTGCGCCCAATATCAATAACAGCAATGAACAGCCCATGGCTGTGGTGAAGCCCAGATCAAAGTCCTTGTGATATTCTCGCTCCATTTCGCTTTGACGGAAACGTAATGTCACCCGATCGACATGTTCGGACTTGTCACAGTCGACAGAACGGGCATTGATGGCCTGCGAGAGGAAGCGATTGACCCGATTCGTTGGCTGTTGATGATGTGCGGCCACCGAGTGACGTTTGCGGAAGGGTCGCTTAAATTTATCGGCCACCTTGGATTGCGACTAATCAGCCAACCAGTATTATGAAGAGAGATATGGATAGGAAGATGAAACAAAAGACAAGTTTAGTTAGTTTTACTCGTTATGATAGATTCTAGTTATTCGCTGGCATTGCTGCTACGTCGACAATTAAGAGTGTGTGTGAGAGAAAGAGAGTTAAATAAGTTTAAAGAGAAAGAGAGCGAGCTGGTAAATTCGCTACTTTTTTGGGCGAGCGAGCTGAGGCTTTTTTTTGGGGGGCATGCAAAGGTTGAGAGCAGAGTGCTAACTGTAATGATTTTATAACGAATACAAACAACGAGTAAACTAATTGAACTAAACAATATGAGAACATGCATTCGGCAATACGTTATTCAATAAAAGCCCCCCCCGCCAAAGCAAAATCTTATGAAACCAATATAAAAATAATGAAAAGTGTTAACATTAAGTAGTGATAAGTGCATTACATGTATTGTATGTATGTATATATATGTTTAATAGTTCAATGACTTAAGGAAAGTTTTTAAAACTGAAATGCTAACAAATGCAACTTTAGTATCGTCTTAAGTAATTGAACTTACAAACATATTTAATATTAAAGGCAGAATGAATACTTTTGGCATTTCTTTTTAGTTTTTTTTTTTGAATTTTTGTGATAAATGACAGCTTTGTTAGGCAGCATTAACGAAACACAGAGAACGAGCGAGAGAACAGAACGACAGAACGAACGAGCGAGTGAGCGTACATTAAACACAACGACGAGTAATGAACGGAACCAACGAGTGAGTACAAGACATGAACACCACAACGAGAAGACGGCCGACAAAGAATGGAACAGGTAAAGGTATAGCAAAAAGAAAGTAACAACTTGAATGAATAAAACAAATGAAACGGATAAAACAAAAAAACGAACAAATTGAACGGTTCGTATTTAATTTTTTTTTTAGTTTTTTGGATATTTGATTTTATTTTTTTTTTTGGTTTTTTTGGTTGGCTTATTTGGGCTCTGCTCACTTTATTATTGGTCGTGTGATTGTTGTGCCTATGTATGCGACTAATCGTACTCGCTGCTGAATTGGGATTTGTGCCTACGGTCACTTGGACACTGCCCCCCCCTGAACCGCCGCCACCGCTACCACCACCACCAGCACCACCATTTGCACCACCATTAGTAACACCACCAAGACCAAGACTATTACCAACACCACCTGCACCTGGACCGCTGTCAACGCTGATGACGCTGCCATAGCCGATGCCGTGCGGTGGCGGGGTAGCATGTAAGATTTTTTGTAGACGTATTACCTAAAGATCGGAGAAGTATATACAGTATATATATATATACATATACAGTAAGTTTTGTTGCTTAAAAACTAGACTTTTGTTTAGAAAAAGAAAAATCAAAAACAAAAAACTAAAAGTTAAATAGATTTTTTGTTTACGTATTTAGCAAGAATTAAATAGAGTTAAACAAGAGGTAAGAGTTAAGAGTAAGGATAGTTAGGAGATATAGAGAAATACAGATATAGATAGAGTGACAAACAGAGAAAGAGACAAAGAGAGAGAGAGAGATAAATGAAGGGAAAAACAATAGTGACAAAGGTCAAAAGGTCAACGAAAACTAAACGCAACTCAAATATAGACTAAAAAAACATAGTTCGATTAGTGTGAATTGATTTTAAAAGCATAGAACTTGATTTACCAAAATTTCTCACTTAAAAGGGACTCGTAAGCAAATATATAATATCAGATACCCTGTAGCCATACCCCAAGGTGGGTATATCTAAATTCACTCTCATCTTGGCCACAGTGTATTTGGTAAATTTTGGCATTTGTTTTTTTGTATTTATCGAGTTCCTTCGAGTGGTAATTTACCCCAATCAAATTTCGAATCCCAATGCCAAATTTAAATTTGATGTAGTGTAAGAAAACTGTGTCAGTGTTGTGTAATGTCCAATGAATATTTCAAAACTAACTACGACGAGACGACGAGGACGACAATGATTTGAATTTAAAATGTAATTAAACTACGCACAACATTAAAACTTTTGAGACTAGACTTTTACTTTTAGACTACCAAGACTACAAGTTAGTTAGTAGATACGAGTACATTAAATAAAAGCAAAACTAATACAACCCACAGAAAACAAAAGACGGGGAAAACCAAAAACAAACTGATGGGAGACAACGTCAAAGGGGAATGAAAATTGGAAGTCTTGGATCACTGGGTTGGGGGGTCGGGTTGGGGAAGATTCCTTTTTTAATTATTTTTGGTATTAATTCGTTTGGTTTCTTTTTTTTTCTTTATGGGCTAAACTTACCGCATCCTGAAAGTAAACGAAAAAGAATGAAATCAACGCAAGAAAGAAATCAGGAAGAAATTAGAAAACATTTTTGTTTTTTTTTTCTTTTTTTGAAACGCATTTCTACAGGGCAAATAAATAAAGAGACAAAACAAATTGACAAAAGGACAACGCAAACGAAAACAGTACCCAAAAAATTGCCCAAACCCAGCAACTGTTTCAACTGCTTCATGCACCGAAAGAGAGGAAGAGTAAAAGGAGAAAAAGAACTCAACTGAAAACTGATTAACTACAACTACAAAGAGAAGAATAGGATCGATTTGGAACAAAGAGACATAGCCAGAGTATGTATATATATATATATATATAAGGGGGGAGAAAGATAGAGTAGAGTAGAGAAGAGAACAGAATAGAAGGAGCAGGAACAGGAAAAAGAACGACGAGGACCATTTTAAGCTTCTTACCTTACGCGAACCCTTCTCGGACACATGTACGGCTGTGGCTGCTGTCGCTGAATCTGTCGAAGAAGCGCCTCCTCTGGCTCCCACAATACCGCCACCCACCAAGGCATTGGCTGCTGCTGCCGATGGAAACGAACCGGTGGCTATATTCGAGAATGGCACTGGCTCTGAGAATTTAATGGTATGCAATAATTGCATAACCACATTCGATACATTTCTAAATGACAATTTGCGACGACTGCCAATGGCCGAGCGGACACCCAAAGTGTTAAGCATCAGTGGCTATAAAAATGAGAGATGAAAAGATATTAAAGTAAAATTGCATCTAATGACAAAATGATAAATGACAAAACATGATCATGATGATGATGATGATAATAATGTCTTACTTTACGACGATGCGGTGGCGGGACTATAAAGAATGTATCAACGCCATGATCACGCAAATATGAGGAACGCTCATCACCATGTCCGGCCTCCACCTCGTATTCACCTGACAGCGAATCAAGAGTGGCACGGGTAACATGAACACGGCCAGGCTCACCGCCAGATTCCATATAATTGGCCAATGTGACATCATTGGACCAAACATCAAATTGCCATTTACGTAGGCCGAGAACACCGCAAAGCACACGTCCAGTATGAATGCCCACACGCATATTAAGAATCACATCGGTGGCCTCCACAACAGTGCTAAGAATCAAAAGTATTATGGTTTATATAAATATATATGTATATATATATAGTGGGATAAATTGGTAGCACTCACGCAATGGCATCGATCATATCGAGACCCATTTCCACTGCACATTTGGCATGATCTTTACGAGGTTCCGGCAAGCCAGAGACACAATAATAACAATCACCCAATATCTTAATGCGCAGGCAATGATTATCCTAAAAATTATATGGAAAATTGCATTATATTAAAGTTAGTATAACTAGCGGATTAGTTAAACTTACATGAGCCAATTGATCAAAGCGTCCGAATAACTCATTCAGCAGACGAACCAACTCCTGGGCACTACATTGTGATGAGAGCACAGTGAATCCAACAATATCGGCAAACAGAATGCTAACATTCTCATGCTTTTGTATATAGATGCGATGAAATTGTCCAGCCACTGGTGATAGTATATCATTTTTCATCTGCATGGCCACATGTTGGGGCAACACCGATAGCAACAATCTTTCCAATTTCTCATTCTCATCCTGTATCTCCAGCCGTGCGGCAATACAATTTCGTGTATCGAGAAAGGCTCGACGTTGGGCCCGCTCCATCATGATGTTGACAACCAAACCGGCCACATTGACACCAATGAATACGACAATATTGGCTATCAATTGATTATATTCCAAATATTGTAGAGCATCCGTGAATATCTTATAGACCGTCAGGCTAATGTGTACCGATGGCAGGGTAATGCCAAAGGCAACCGCCTCCCAAATTTGAAGCGGCATCATTGCATAGGCTAGAAAGACCACAAAGACAATTTGCCAAACACCTTCGGCCATCACCTCTTTGGTGTCCACGGGAAATACACTGCCCAATAGAGTGGGCATGGAAACTATGCAAATGCTGGCCGTGAAGAGAAGTATGCCATAGCATAGTGTAGGTAAATGATGATCCTTGATAACAGAGCATTGCAATAGACCCAACACAATGGCAAATAGCACACAGACAATAGAATTGAAGATGTTCTATCAATTGGAAGAGGGGGACGAGAGTTAAGATTTAGCAACATAAAGGATTAGTTTAAGCTAAGGACTCACATGAAAGGTGGCAGCATTATTAAAGGCCAATGAGAGGGCTGCCATAACGCCGCATAGGACAACAACTAGAGCCACCACGCCCAGCACCGAGAATCGTTGCAATTTGAGTGTATATCGCTGATATAGACATTCCAGTTCATCATTCTCGAAGCGCAGCGTATTGAGCGGGCGGCCGCGCGTCGCCTTCACGGCATGATCCATGCGGATGCCGGCGCTGCCGCCGCTAAGCGGCTCCTCCTCCTGTTTATGATGATGGCCAAACGACAAGGGTTGGCCAAGTTTATCTTAGCTGCAATAAGATGAAATGAGTTAAATGAGTTAAACTGACAAACGACCTTGAAAACGCAATCAATGAAGAGGAAAACTCAGCATAATCATCATTAACGCAAATCCCAAAGTCCACCTACCCCCCTTCTCCACCTTCTCTTTCTGTCTATCTATTTATCTATCGACTGTTTCTGCTGTGCTCTTGCTAGTGTTATATATGGTGGGAGGGTGTCTTTAAAAATAAATCAAAACATTTCCCACATTTGCTCAAAATATCGACTAAAAATAAGCGCGCACAAGGAACACAAGAAGTAGCTGGCGTGAAATCAATCAATGTTCAGTGTCCAAGTTTGTTCCACCAGCAGCAACCAGCAGCAGCAGCCAGCAGAAGCCAGCAACAACACACCACAGCAATTTGCGCACCAGCAACTCGCCACCTGCCCGAGAAACCAGCCAGGCCAAAAAGCTTTCTATAGAGGGGCGCATTGACGGGGGGAAGAGTTGGGTTGGTGAGCTGGTGATGAGCTGACTTGAGATGGTATGGGGAATGGGCCATATGGGCCATATGGGTGACAACATGACAACGCACACACACACACACACACACAGTCATCATCCATGGTAAGATTAATGGCGATTTGTATGCCGGCAATCCGTTAAATTCATTAAAATATTATGCACAAATTCACATTTTCAAAATAAAAATCCGTAATTAGTTGCCAGCAGCAAAACAGATCGGGGCGTTCAGCCAAATCGGTAAAGGAAAAGGAAGAAGAAGGGAGTGCTGAGGGGCAGACCGGTAGGGATCATCATTCCATCAATTAGGCATGACATGATATAATTATTATTATATATATATATCTCTTTTTTTTTTTGGTAATGTACTTTCTATATATTAAGAAACCCAAAAAAAACGGTTAAAATCGTAACGAAAGCTATGTAAATACATATATAGGTACTTATATATATTTGTACGATATTTTCCAGTATAAAGGTCAGAAATTGTCATTGATTTTCTTTTTTCTTGACCGTCAGAATGATAATTTAATTAATTCATTTTCAATTGGCATAATCAATGCATAAAATTTGCGAGAATTGTTCAAGAAAAATTAAGTTGTTTCAAATTTTGAAAACTAAGAAAAGTTTTGATGTTTCAAATTGCTTCTGACCTTTTAACCACACTGCTAAAACCATTAAAAAAACAAACCTATCACATTTTTTCTTTTTTCTGCAATATTAAGAACTCTGTTTTAATATTTTATATAACAGTTTATATATATTTAAACTGACTTGTTTTCTCATTTACTCTACTTATATTTTATTAGGAAAAATAAATGCTGTGATCTGGTTTGATTTCAACAACCAAAAATTTGTTGTACAGTGTTTTGTATATTGTCATTTTTTGCCTTAAGTAATAACGTTTTTGACTGGGCTTTAAAAGTAAAAAACGTTAGCAATTGAAATGGACAACCATTTCTAAAACCATTCAGAAAAAATGTTGATGTAATTTTTTAGTTTTTCTAAAGCAAATTTTATAATTATTTTGATTTCCAAATCCGTTAAAATAAGTATACCCAAACCAGTGAACAATATGATCTAAAAAACCATTTAGATTATTTGAGAATCTTCATATAATATTTATTTCGATTTAAATTGGTCATAGGAAATTACGAAGTTTTCAAAAAATAATGTTGAGCAAAATGAATGTAGTGAAATTAATTGAGTTTTAAATAATAGTTTGCACCAAATGTGGTCCAGAATAATGTTCATTATAAATTATGTTTTTTTTGTTTTGGATTTTATAGCCAAACAGGTGCTTTTCAGTTAAGGTCTTACATAAACCTTTTGGTTAATTACTTGTGAAAAGTTTTTAGTAATCGAAGTTTCTATACACACAATTTCGTCTGTGAATTGACAAAAGATTGTGTTTATTTGTTTGTTTGCTTGTTTATTTGTTTGTTCGGTTGTTCATTTACATATTTGTTTGTTTGCTTTTTTTTGGCAGTTTGAGCAGAACTTTTTCCTCTTGTGTGTTTTATGTTCTCACCGTGCACATTTTGCACATTTCGCGACGAGCACACAACGCGACATATTTAATATAATGAGACGTGAATATTTTTAATTTCATATTTCCAAAAAAAAAAAAAAAAATTATTAAAATTCAAATTAAAATAAACAAGAAAAACGCAACAAGAAGAAACATTCTATTTGCGGTATGCCGAGAGAAAAAAAAAGAACCCAAAACATTGCTCGAACATTTCTGAGTTATGCAAGTGTAAATAATAAATTTGCATTGCAGGTTTTTATTTTTTTGCACTCCGCCTCCCCTCCCTTTAACAAAATGCCTCCCCCCTCTATACGCTTCATGATGTATCTACATATAATTGAAATTCACGTCAAGTAGGCATTTTTCGTGCGTATTTTGGAAAATTATATTTATGTGTCCAACATAAATTGACGCCACTTGATATATAAGATTGGTGCATGTGTGTATATACCCTGCAGTATACATGAGCCTACAAATAGGGTATATAAGGCAAAGCAATACAATTTTAGAGAATACTATTAAATCATTGACTTAATTCGGCTATACATCAGAAGCAGAATCGAAAAATGTATTAAAAAGGAATCAAATGAATTTAGTTAGACCTCATCCAGTTATCGACTTCGAGTCAGAATCAAAATTGATATCTTTTCCAATACGAAATGACTTCAAAACCTTTTCGGAAACGAGAATGTGTCGAAATATTTTAATATATAACATTTTAGCAAACTTAATTCACATTAATTAAAAAAAAAACCTATCACAAGTATGTATTCATCCTAAATCCACGTCATTTTCTAGTCGTATAACCCAAAAAAGAGCAAAAATCTTTACTTCAGTTTGTTGTGGTAACTTTGAGATATATTAATTGAGTTTTGTGAATGAATAGAGAGAATATATCAATGGATAATTGCTCATTTAATTGTTAAACGATTTTTAATGTATATTGGCAATAATTTAAGCATAATTTACTGCAGCAATTTGGCGAACATGAAATTTTTGGCAGCATTCACTGGCTCTTGCCAAAGAACACTACACATACACACACACATACGCATATACACAACCAAAGAAAGAACAACAAGTTAAACATCAATTAAAAGGCCACGCTCCCTTGTCTTGAGAGAAATAGTAAAATAGACAACGATGTCGCTTCTAAGTTCATTGTCAATCAAAGAGGCGACAAAATTGCAAAGCAAATACATAAAGGTATATCTTATATATTTTTATTTTTTTTTTCGTTGTTTTCAATTAAAGTAGAAATATATATCATAGATTTTCTATCTTACATCGATTTCAATTGCACTTGACTGAGATTTTAAAAGAATTTATCATATTTACACTTCTTTGCTCCATCAACCAATTATCAATCGAACATTCAATCAATCCGATGAAAATTTTACTTTAAGCCAAAACAAATCAAAGCAAATGGCAAACCAACAATCAACAAAAACATTTAAAAATACAAAACTGACGTAGAAACAAACACACATAGAGAGAGGTAGAAACACACATAAAGAGAAAATTGGTAAATTATATCTCAAAGATTTGAATGCCTCATCTTTAGACAAGACTAAAGCAAAGCAATCAACAAACTGATGGACGTTTAGTCGTTCATGGGACTACCCTGTAATAGGAATCTCTTAAATGCATTTCTAGCAGTTGCCTTGGTAATATACTTTAACCTTCAAAGGTTATAACAATAAATTAAAGAGTTTATTATATTATCACTATTATCAATAGAAGAATCTAAAAACAAGCATGAGGTCAAGTTTCTAATCTTTTTCTGTCGATTCATCATGCAGTGCCAATATACTCTTACTGGCTTAAGTCCTGGGTATACACATCCTTTCAAATTCAATCATCAAAATATGCATAATTTCAATTCAATATTTAGATAGCTAATGCAATCAGATTAACTAGAAATATTTATTGTATTAAACTGATAAGGGAAAAAAACAAGCAAAACATTTCAACAATTGTGTAATTAATAAATGCATTCACTCATGTTTATAAATACAAAACATTTATATGAACATATTTCATCTATCTTTATCTGTTTGCCTGGCTTTGTGTCTGTTTTCTTTTTGGCTGGCAAAGAAAATTAAATTAGAAAATAGTTTCCGGTGATTGCAGGGTTTTTTTTTTTCTTTTGGATTCACAAGCAATCTATCCACGCGAAAAAGTCCGTTCCGCTTTCGTCAAGAAGAAAAAACTAATTGAATCTATATAAGTATGTATATACATCGTGCCTTTGCCATACATTTTTTCCCCTGGATGTTGATGTGGGGGTCAGTCTGTCCTTTTAGTTATTATTTTTGCAAATCAATTAGCGGATGCAGTTAAAAGAGAGAGAAAAGGACATCGGAGCCTTCAATCGCGGCAACATAATTTGATTATTGGCTAATTTTGTATGGCTTTTATACAGCCATATATGTGTGTGTGTGTGTTGGTGTGTGTGTGAGTATCTACGAGTTGTTGTCGATAGTCATTTCAGTGCCGCCTCGCCGTCATCTGTAGGAACCCAGAACAAAATCACTTTAGTTGACCCACCAAGCCAAAAAACAAAATACAATTTTTGCCGGATAGCAGGATGAGTAAGAACAGAAGGCAAATTGAAAAAAGAGAGAAGAGGACAAGGAAAAATATGGCGCCAAAAGAAATTTTTTGTGGCGCGCCAGGAACTCGTAGATATGTCCTGATGAGGGAGTGAACTCGTATGAGATGGGGATGGGTTGGTTTTGGGATGTGTCTGTGTGTATGTGTGTGAGGGGAATTATCCCAGTCTTCTTTTCTAGATACATGACAAAATGTTTTTATACCCTAAAAAATAATTAGTATTAATAGTCACTCTAAAGAAGAGTCTTCCAACTGGAAAAAGGTACTTTTTCTTAAAAACACTCAATCAATTCATTGGAAATAGAGATTTTCATTGAATTCGATAGCAAAAGTTTCCAACATGAGGCAAATTATGGCAGAGTATGTCAGATACGGTTTTGTCCTTGTTGAGTTTTTATTTTGTTGTTTTTATTAGCATGTGTGAAAACTCGAGTTCAAGGATATAAATATTTTGTCATTGGCCCGTCGTTTTTGTTGTTTTTCTTGTTGTCGCTCCTTTCTGATGTCAGCAATTTTCAATGGGGTTGGTTCTATTGAAGGGTTTATAATATCCATTGAATAAATATTTGTTTCACAATTTTTTGGGTGCATTGTTGTTATCAAAACAGATATATATTTGTATAGACCTCATATATGTATATGTATATAAAATGAGCAGTCCTTTTCCAAATGTTTTTCTCATACTTTTCATTTAGGGACAAGGACATCCTCTACATTATAATAATTATGATTTTTTTGCATTTTCTTTTCTAGTCCTGTTTCGTTTAGCCTTTTATAATTTTCTTATTGCGTTGCCTCTCTTCTCCTTTGCTTTGTTTCTTTCATATCATTCGTTTGTCATATGTTGTCATTTTATTACAGTTTTTGCCTTCATTTATTGATTTCACCTTCTCGTCTTGTTTTTCATTTTCTGTATCAACTGTAACATTTGTTTTGTCTTTCCTTTTGCATTGTTGTCGTTTTACTTTTACTCCACTGCATAAATCACTATTTCATCTACATTTCCTTTCCATTGTTTTCCCTTAAGGTCCGTGACTGACATCTTGACTTACTGGTAGCGAGTAACGAGTAGCGAGTAACAAATGTTTGACTAGCTCTATCTCTTCCATTACTTCATTGTGAAATGTCAGATTTACTTCAATTTTTTACGCTTATCCGTCAAAACAACTTGTTAGCTTCTATTGTTGATGAAGGGAAGAGGACGGAAGGTAGATAGGGAGGTAAGAGCACGGTTAAAGGAAATTATCTCTTAGTTGTTTCAGTGTTGTTTCGTTTTGTGTTCTATTTGTTTGGAGCTGCGTACTGTTTGCGCATTTGCACGGCCTCCTCTTGGCTCTATCAATGCAGTGCAATGCACCTGCTCATCACCCCCACTCCCACTCCCATCCCCATTTCCACCTCCAACTACACCTTTACCTCCACTCAAACAACCACCCACCCATATGGCTGACTAAAGCGATAATCAGCCGCAGCAGTAACGACACGATCTTCACTTCAGCATAGTTTAATGGGAAAAGGAGGGAAGTGAAGTGAGGTGTAAACGATGGGACACAGTGCGATAAGCGTAATGACTTGGCGATTTGGATTTAAAATTGGATTTCAAATTGAATTTTCGTTTTTGCATAAAATTTCCTCTTTTTTTTTAAAGCATTTTTTTCGTTTTTGCGCCTAATTAAATGGAATGAGAAGGTTGCGAGTGTTTAAGGGAAATAAGTCAATGCATTGAACATATGTTAAAATGCTGGCGGACTGAGCTCGAAATGTACGGGAATGGGAATTGCTGTGTAAAGAGGATAGACTTGAAACGTGGTTTTGCATCCGCAATAACTGGTAGAAGGGGGACAATGTCAAAGGCGGGGCGGAAGGCGGAGACGTTGGGTTGGGTTGGGTGCAATTGGCAAACAGTCAAGAGACTTGGCGGCAAGGGCATGCAAATTAACCCGCTAAAAGGCCAAACCACACAAAATGTAAGAAGAGAAAATCAATAATTTTTGGTTTTTATTTTTAAACTTACATTTTTTTTGTTGAAACGAAAATGATAAAAGAGAATAAAACAAAGGGCCGGATTCTTTATGCCCCTCTGTATCTATCTATTTATGTATGTATGTACTTTTTATAGGGACGGATCATTGGGCAAGGAAATGAGAACGATATTCAAGTTTGATTTACCTCCCAAAACTCTATGCTGTTATAAGGCTTTTTAAAGTATAACAAATTATTGGAAAATCATCAATCTATATTCTTAAAGCCGAAAAATATTTAAATTTATTTTAAATTGGTTAGATATAATAAAGTTTGTTTCTATTATGACCTTGAGAAATTCGACAAGGCACAAGCTTGGCAAACTTCCGATCGATAGTATTTATATACCCTTTGTGGTAAGGGTATTTAGACATATTTAGATGCTTTTAGCATTTGGTTGGCTATTACCGGACGAACGGTTAAATCGTCTGTAAAAACACATTTCCCCCTTTTTTTGTTTTTTCGCCCAGTTTTTTTTTCCATTTTTTCTCAATTTTAAAAATAAAACTGTATTTGTTCGATGAGCATTAGAAGGAGTCGGCATCGTCGTCGACCAGATGGGTTGAATGGGTCGAATTGGTCTGTCTTGTTGGTTGTTATTATTGTAGTAGGGAAGTTATTAGGAATTTGCCTGAAATGCTATAACCCCACACACACACACACACAGCCAGACACATAAACGAATGTGTGTGTGTGTGTACAATTTCGAATTGATGTTTCTGAGAATTTTGCAATTAAAGTAGAGAGCAGAAAAAAGAACAAGAAGATGCAGTTTATTTGGGTTCATTCTAAAGAGAAATTGTGGAATAGACCAAATGCTGCGAAATGGAGTGGGGGAGAGCGGTGAGGTATATAGATACCATATAACAACAATTCTGATTTTGAGCAAATTGTTAATGTAAATACATACAATGTTGGTTAAGGCATAGTTAAGATAGAAACTTAATATTTTAGTTTATATTCAAAATGAATTGAAAACACTTTTATAGTCTAACATAAGATTGTTAACGAGACTTTTAGACGTATTTCTGAATGATCAAATTGTTCAGAAATGTATAATGACAATTTCAATTATTTTCCATTACACATGTATGTTGATAGATATGCCATTTGTCACACTCAATGTGGAAAGTTTGTCGTCATTTGAACCAACGTCACATCAAGTTCCCTTTTTCATTCATTTTAAAGCGATTTCAGCCTATCCTTTCGATTTGAAATCTCTGGCACGTGCATTTCGTTTGCACAAATTGTTGCAATTCGAGCGTAATACAAAAAACATTCTCATTCTCGTGTTGGGTGTGATATGAAATGTCAAGTTCTTTGTAACATTTGTACATTTCTTTATATATAGTTTCTGTGACATAAATTGACAAATTGAAACACCTTACAAATGTAAGAAAATTGCAATAGTTTGTTACCTCTTTTAGACATTTATTTTGTTAATTTGAACATTCTTAGTTTAGTTGAATTTCCATGTTTTTAGAGGGTATCAAAATTAAAAACCAAAAAAAAAAAATTATAATAATTACAACCAAATTCTTAAATTTCTTCTAGTATTTTTTTGTTTTTTGGCATGTTTCTAATTAGACAGGAGATTGACGGACGGGCAACATTCGAGGCAATGCCATGACGCTGACTGTGGCTGCTGGTCCACCCAATTCCCCACTCACACCCTCGGTGCTCCAATCAACCACCCACCCATTCACAAGTAAGTGCTGACAAGTTGGACAGTCGTTTTGGTCATGGAAACCAAATGATGGTCATGTCAGTCAGTCAGTCATTCAGTCAGCCATATAGCCAGCCAAGATGTTCTCTATGTTAACAATTTGTCTAATAGAGATTTAATATAAAACTTTATGTAATATTTGTTAAATAAATTTTTCTATAACCCCACACAATGTAAAAAACGTTTCGCACTTAAAATATTTGCATCGTAAATAATAATAATTTGACATTTTTATAAGTATTTAAAGACATGCCAAATCCTTCAATCCATTTTTAACTGCTTGTCTGTCATCAACAACAACAACAGCAACAACAACAACAACGACTGCAACTATTACTACTTAGTCTATGTACTAAACGACAACGTTTCAGTCAAGAACGTTTCACAATTGCTAAATAACTGTAATTTGGTAACAATTTTCAAGTATTTAGGGCGGGGCATAAGGCACTTAAGTGGCCAAGATAGATAGAGAGAAAGAGAAGGAGAGAGAGAGAGTAAGACACACGAGAGGGTCTATTGAGTTGTTTTTAATGTGACATAACCAAGAGAAAACAAACAAAATACAATACAGAAGTAAATTGATTGGGTTAACTTTGAGGTTGAAAGCTTTACTAGAAAAAACTATAACTCAATTGGTTAAGCCATATAATTGGTATTATTTTTTTTTATTAACCGGGGCAATCGTTGCGTATACGTGATATGCCTGTTTATAAATAAACCAAAACCCATTTGCTACAATCGATCCAACTAGGAACTGATGTTTAAGTGTTTCAAGCATTATTATTGATGACTATATTCATTTTAATATTAACCTCTATACTTTTAAAAGGGATCTCTTGCCCTCCCCCCACCCACTGGTCGATCATACATACATAGATATAAACTACTATAATTAGTAAACCGAGTCTCAATAGCAGCTGGATACATTGTGATATCATTAGAATGAATGAGAGGAAGCAAACCTTGCCATAACTTGGACTTTAATGCTGAGCACGCAAATTGAACCAGAAATTAAGCCAAGTCCAGAGACAACAGGGTGCTGCTGTGTTGCGGGGTTGCGTCAACGGGGTCAACGTCATCGCCATCGTCGTCATTGTTATCGTTATCGTCATCGAGGGACCATTATGAATATCAAATATTTCGAACCGTTTCAAGTGAAACCAAAAGGCACGTGGAGGCGACAACAACAAAAAAGCGACGACGACGACGATGAAGGCAGATGTGACCAAAAATGAATAAATTCAATTTGCTAGAAGGTTTAAGTGACCGCGAAATGGCAGGGTCACAATTTTGCAATATTCCAACCACTGTATCCGAGAGTGTGTGTGTGTGTGTGTGTAAATGTAACTACAGTGGCACCAAACTGTTGTGTGTTTGCTGTGAAGGTTGATTGATTAAGAAAATAAGCAATTTAACATGCTTAACTTGAGGTTAAATGTAATTTAATCTCAATTGCAAAATTTGAAGAGAATTTAAAATACATTTGATACACATTTGATCAATAATCTCCTATTTAAGATTTGTCCATCAAGATTTCTATTTAATGCAATCCTTTGAAATCCTTTTAAACTAAATTCTACTTCTACTTAAATTTGTGAAAAGAACCAAATGTTATCCCATTTTGTATTTAGATTCAATTCATTGATTTGATCGTTACTTGATGTTTTTTTTTAGTTTTGTTGGCCACATGCGCCAAGCCAAACTGATTGCATGGCCCCGAATATATGAATGTGTGTGTTTGAATGACCTCTGGATGAGGCGTTGACGCCTTCTTATTGACGTCCACGATGACTGCGATGATTGCTGCTGCTAGCTTTATTGTTGGGCTGGCTGACATCGCGCTCAGCGTCTCATTTAAAAGCGTTTAAAGTGTTGAATTTTAAATAGGCAGTCAAACAGAGAAAATACAAACAAAAACCGCCGGCAGCAACAGCAAACACACAGTGACAACCAGTAGCAGCAGCAGAAGAGGAACACAACATTTATATTTTTGCCATTGACTTTGTCCTTAGAAATTTTTCATGTCAAATCAGAAAAGTAAGAAATGAAAATCAAGCAAAAAGCAAACAGACGGAAAAAACTGAATAGAAATATTAAGCCTTTAGGTTGGGTCCTTGAACTTGATGTAAGAAAAGGACAAGAAAAAGAACTAAGAACCAAGATAAATATTCATTTTCAACGATCTGTTAGCCAATATATATTAGAAAATCATTATATGGTAAACCCACAGTGAACAAGTTAAAGCAAAGAGTAATTGATTCGGCTTTTTGCAGAAAAGTTAGTTAAGTTAAGATTTGATCATTTTGTTGTTTCCGTCTTTTTGTTTATCTAACAATGCAATACACATTCAAAGCGAATGACACTTTCTCGTTCTGGGTCCACAGAACTTTTCGCATAATCGTTAACAAACTTTTCTTGTTACCACACACACACAACGCCCCCCGTCTTACTCTCTCCCCCTCGTGTATTTACCGGTGGTTGAACCAAATATGCCAAATGAATTGCAGTTGGTTGTCTCATAGTCTCGTACGTTCCGTTCTTTGTGGAGTGCAGCGACCTACGCACAGGAAACAGCTGCAAAGTGTCCTATACACCTGCATTTCTTGCTCCTCCCTCCCTCCATCACATTCCCTCCTTTCTTATCAAGGGCCGAGAATGTTGATGACCCTTTGGCGTAATGCCAATAAGGCACGTTTTCTCCTGACTGGGCAAATAAACGATGTACCAGAGGTTAAATGCTGGTAAACTGCTAAACTCTATACAAAATTAAGGTAATAAGCTTGGCTATTATATAAGTTAACCCTAAAATACTTGTCGTGATATAAGATGTAAATTCGCCAGAATATTAGTTTTCAAGGTTTCGATTCAACTTAACAGATATTTTCCAATATAAACGTAACAACATGAATTTTCCGAATTATGTAAAAAAAGGAAATTTTTAAAGATTTCCATAATAAAAAGGTTTTATGGATTTTTGGATTTTTTTCAAAATTTGTCATGTACTTATGTATGTATATATAGGATTTAGTCTAAACGACCTTGTCTTGCACGTACACTGAAGTTTAAAATTTCATAGGTGGTCCGGTGGTGGTCTCATGAACCCCACCCCCCTGGATCCGTACCAGATTCACTCATTATTTATTGTATTGGAAAATAGTGTATGAATAATTTATGATATTCACTGTAGTTACTATAATCAAAATTTATTAAAATTGATTTTCCATCTATGCAGATATTAAATATATATATATTAAATGCCTAACTTAGTTTACAACAAAATAATTGAAATCAAATCCAATGATAAGAAAAGTATGAAAGTATTACAAAGAGTTTAAACGTTCGAAAAACATCTCTGAGGGAAATTTGGCTTATACATAGTTATTAGCATGATTTAGAGCATAAAGTCTACATTTTCGAGACTTTGTTCTATTTTTTTTTTTTTTTTGAGATTTAAAATGTTACAGTTTTTGAATCATAAACCCATATACTCTTTAATGAGCCAATAGGAAAAGATCTGCCCGTAAATATGTGCTTTATATTGTTAAAGACGCAAATATCAGACTTGTTTAAGTATTAATTTCAAAAACTCTAGAATTTCTATTGAAGTTGTTTTGCACATTTGCATTGATTTTTTGTTAATTTTTTTTATTATTTGCCATTTAATTTGTTGTTTTCGTTTTTTGAATTCATGTCAGTGAACTGCTTTGCAGTAAGTGCTGCAAATTGTCATGTCCTGTGGAGCAAGGCAACAACATGCATATATTTCCAACCATCTGTGTGTGTGTGTGTGATTGTGTGTCTATAGATATTATTGCAGTCAAAGTTTTCATTCCCTACTACTTGGTTATTTATTATTCCATTGCATTTGTCAAGTACTTAAATAAAAAAAAAAAGAGTAACGAAAATGCAACGTTGATTGAATTGCAAAAGCCACACGAAAGCGAGCATGGAGGGGGGTTAAAAGGGGAAGTCTTCTTTTTTTTCAAGTGTCGCTGATAAAGAAAATAACTCAAGTGGCTTTTTGCCCAGTATATACCATATATATACCACAAGTACTTTATGGTATAGAAATCGTTTTTCATTATCAATGCCACAGCCGAGATTCATTTTAGTGTTGTGCCTAGTTGCGTTGATTTTGTTTGAGGGGGGTCAGTGTGTTATACCTAAATAGTTTCGATAAGTTATAGTGCAAATGACAAACATTTGCCAACTACTTGGCTGGCAATGTTAAAGGGTGTGATTAATATTAGTATGGGTTTAATATATATGTGCCTGATTTTAATATTTGCGACGAGAACCTTTTATTCTATTTTATTTTATATCGATTCACCCAAATGGCTGAGTGAGTGAGTGATGTCATTTTGAGAACACGTAAAGAGATAGATACATAGACGCAGCGACACAGCAGGAATAGAAGCAGAATAGAAATTGGTATTGGCATTGGAAATGGAACTCAAATCGAAACAGCAATCGAAGAGAGATTGGACGACGAACGCACGCCCACCACGTTGGGAGGACGGGGCCATATGAAGGTCAAGTTGTTTGTCGTTGCGTGTCGAAGGAGAATGTGGTGTATTATATGTGGATTGCATCTCATTTACTTAGCTAATGAGGATATAAAGAAATCATGCAACTTTTGCCAACCCCTTCCCCCCGATCAAACTCTTATCTCAATTAGATTCAAAGGTTTTTGTCTCTTTGTTGAACAACTAATTAAGTGTAAAGCATTAAGTTATCAAGGCTAAAAACTCACGATATTGAAAAGGTTTTTCTTCCGACGCTCAGTGCGAACAAATGGCTCATATGACATTAGGCCAAAGAAAAATACCAAAGGAAATAAGTTTCTAAGCAATATAAAGGGATTTTTTTCTTTACTCTACTTACTTCTACATTTATATCACGACAATATGAAATAATTTTGAATACGATAGATAATATCATAATCAATTGAAGAAGGCAGCAAAACAAAGGATTATTTGCGAAACAAAAACTTTTTCCAACAAATTTCGATCCTAAATATAAAGAGAGAAGATTTTTTGAAAGTTTGAAATTCTTGTTCCTTGGCATTGAATTAAGGCCGGAAAATCCAAAAGAAAAATAAAAACGGCTAAGTAAGAATATACATATATTCTTTCTGTACTTGGAAAAAGTGATGTAAAATGAATTATAGTACATAGCTTAAACTAGCATTGTTCTTGGCTTTGGTCATCAAAGCTCTTGTGTTTATTGCTTAGATATTTGGGTCAATGAGAAATTTACTTTTCATTGCATACATTAGGGGAGTAAGTTTATTTCCCTGTTACGAGCAATTTCAACAACGGATGTAAGTTAAAATGGGTTTGGAGACGTTTTCGTACCCTTAATTTCAGAAACCAAAAATTACCTTTGAGTAGATACAATAGAAAATTATCCACTCTCCACTTTATACTTTTATCCTACCACCCTTCATAATTAAATGTTCAAAATATGTTAAACAGATGGCAAATGAAAAAAAAAACTTACTAAAATATGTTAAATATTTAAAAATAATAATTACAAAAAAATGTTCACTTAGAAAACGAATCTACCAGAGTTTTGAAACTTTGGCTAGAGCTATGTATGTTGACCCAGCTCTCTGGGTTTTTTTGTTTCTTTCATCTTTCACTAAGAATTTTGAACCAAACGACAAATGTGTAATTATAATTGGAAATGTTCATTTCCAAAATAATTTAAAGGACCGACATAAAGATACTTCACATCAGATCATCGATTTATACTCAATCGAAAATCAATTTTCAGAATATTTATTCAAGTAAAATTTCATAGGCTCAATAGATATTTTTATTGATGAAAGTCTATGACTACAAACAATTTCTTCTTCCGCATTGTAATGTGGTTAAAAATAATTGAACATGTGGCATACATTTTGCTAATATTAATATGCCCTTTTACCCCTTTCCATTTGTAGGGTAACGAAAATAAACTAAGCATTTTGCGACTTCCCTTTGTTTTTTTTTTTTTTTTTTGTTTTTCTTATTCTGTTTTTGCTTCTCGATACATGTGTCAAACGTCTGTTGATGGTTTTTGTTTTTAATTTTTATTTCATGTTTTCGTATTTGTTGTTTCGCGGCAGCAGCGGCAGCAGCAGCAGAGGCAAATAATGAGCAATGGCAAACAGAAATGAATTATGGAAAATACTTATGTTGCGGGCATTCAAAAGTTAGGACGATATAAATAGATTCCGTTGAAGCATTTGACGAGAATAAAATCAGTTTTTATAATTTTTCGTTTTATTTTGCTTTGTATTTAATTAATCAATTTGTATGATTGTCAAATGCTTATACACTTTTGCGCGTTTTTGTTTTTTTGTTTTTTGTGTATGTGTTTATAACTGCAATAAATTGTCAACGTTCATCCGATAGTCAGTTAATTGTTTCCCATAATCGGATTGCAAAGATCGTAAAGTAATTTTACTCGTATATATAGTTTGGTGTGTGGGGCGGTGGCGAAGGGGGAGGGAGTCGCTTCATTATGTACCGGGCATCATTCCCATCATCATCATCATCTTGATTGCTTAATACGTCAATGATGAATTGGAAATTAAACGGAAGCATCTTCTTTTTTTACTTGCCTTCTTGATTTTGATTTATTTTTTAATATATGTATTTGTTTTCCTTATGAAAATGTAAAAATGCATAATTTTTACTACAGATGTTTTGTAAAATGTTGCGTAGATTGATTTATATCTTGTTAGAAAGGTTGTTAAATTTTGAAATACACAGAAAATTACAGTAAATCAACAAATTACTCAAATTACTTAACATTTAATAAATACAAATTAGAACCAACATTTTATCCTTAATCCATTTTACGAACCAATCTTCCCTATTTCGCTCAAATTGAAAAGAACTTAAGCAGGTTAAGTCTCTATATGTATATACATACATAGTCTCTGAGAAAAATAGTTTTTATTCAAAATACAGGGCGCGTAAGAGGCGTGGCAGTAATTGAAAATGAACTCAATCTACGTATACATTACACGCGTCTACATACCAAATTTGGTGGCTTTAGTTTATATATTTTTCGAGATCTAAGTGTTTAAACAGACATCATTCGAGAAAATGAACTAAATTCGTTTGGAAATGATTCCTGTTTTCCTTTGCCATTTCATCCTATGATATATTGGCAACACAAAGTAAAACCAAACAACAGCTTTTCGTGATTAACTGCTGACTTGAGTCAAGTAGTTTTTGACTTATGATGTTTACAGACTTGAGAAATGACTTTTGTCAGAAAATCGATTTAAAGATTTTTCTAGCTTAATATGTTGAAGGAAACTCCTGTTTCAGTTAACTTTAGGATTTCAAACAATATGCTCAGAAAATGTTTAAGAGCCCTGCCAAAATTTTTTAAAATATAATATTTAAATGAAGTCGGTGGGACTTGAACCTCAGTTCATTTATTACTTAAAGAATACTCAGAATAGAAGCGAAAATTATTGTTTTAGTTCGGATGTGATCCTTTTGGCTTGTCAAATATCTCAAATATATATAGATAATGAAATTGTTGGCTGTTCATCAAACTGTTTCATTGAGTTACTCAAACGAAAGAAAAGTGTTGAGCAAACAACACACAGAGGCAGCCACCCAAAGGGCAAACGCTGACAACCTCTCAAGTGTGCTCTCCGGTCATTGAAGGCATAAACACACACATACACACACACAAGTGTAAATACGTAGTTGGACAGCAACTATGTTTTATATGAGCCTCTCGAGTGGCAGTTGGCAATTGGAAGGCGCCCAACTTCATAACGCCAATTGTGTGCTAATTGTTTTGTCTGCAAGCTGCTTTCAATTGACAGGCTACTGAGATGATGACGACGATGATGATGATGATGATGCTAACAGCTAATTGTGGGCATTAACAAGTCTTCGTATTGAGCTCAAACTCAACTTGGACTTGGAGTGTTTGTTTCTACGAATAAATACATACATATGTATGTATGTACATATGTATATTGTATGTATTTAGTTGGCCTGCCTGTCTTGCCCCCTTCCTTTCCTTTTATGTATGTAGCTGTCAATCTGCCTCTTTTTGTTTTTGTGTACTCTAACTTCATGCAAGATTGATTGGCTTTCAAACTATAGCGATTGAATCGATTGTCAAAAGATAATCATCTCGTTCAAGATAGCAATCTGAATAAAATTAGCAATTAAATCAAGTCAAAGCAATGAGTTTTGATTGAGTCTTAGATTGCAAACAGGTGTAGCAATATGTAGAATTCAACTAGATATCGATATGAGCCTAATTTTTAAGGTCCGCTCTAATTTACAACGTGAATATTTTGCAAATGGCTTAATCCTGTTCAATCTGGCCCATACAAACTTATTTTCAACATTGAAAATGTCTTCTCTAAAATGTTGTTTAACCCTTTTTGAAGTCTATTTAACAGCTTTTTGTTACAACAAGTTCTATACAAAATGTTACCAATTAGGTTAGCCTAATTGTAGAGACTTCTCAAGGGAAACAACTCTAAGATAGAAGGAAGGAGTTATAAACCTAATCGTTAATCATATTTATGTCTTTAGTTTCGAAAAGTAACTAATCTAACTAAATATTAGCACTAAAACCAATGCTTGGCTTAGTCGTAGCGGTGCGAATATAACTAATTTGATGCGCGTGCGCGAACGGCAACCACTTCTCGAGTGGTGCACCACATTCAGCGCAATTGCTGAATCAAAAGCGCAATCAAAACACGCGTGCGCGCATTCACTTCGATTTTCAACTTTGTTTCAGTTGTTTTTATTTAGCTGTCCAATAAAGTATAGTTTGTTTTAGATTTAGCCAAACACAATGTATAAGCTGAGGCTACACAGTTTACACAGTTGCTGCTGCAGACAGAATGGTTGGCCGTCCGTTTGTCCATTATTTAGTTAGTTACTTAGTTAGTTAGTTCGTTCGTTGGCGGCGGCACGTCTTTGTCAGGGTTGCCAGCGTGAGTTTATTTTAATTGCAAGCACATTCCATTAGTTCAACAATATTATCGTTCATTTATACCCTTTTTAATGGCCAATCATTTGAGCTAAATAAAAGAAAACTAAAAACTAATAACCAAAAAGAGACTAAACAAAGTTCAAATAGATATAAACGTTTTGACTTTACTAATATTTAGATTATTATCATGGATTAATATTGCTTTGTAAATTATATCAAGTGTATTTCAACTTCGTTTTCTTTCTCCCACACTGATCAACTTTTCCCTCTCTCTTTCTCTATCTCTCCGTCTTTGAGTTTTGTTGCTGCTGCGGCTTCAACTCTGCCACATTTGGCGGCAAACAAATTAATTTTTGCGCCTACATACGCTAATTGACTTGAATAATATGGGCGTCGGTTTTTTGTTTATTTTTAATTGCGACAAACGATTAATAAACGGCTTAAAGAGGAGCAGCTGGGTGAGGGGAGGGGAGGGGGAGAATAGGTGTGGGAAAAGCCAACACAACCTAACCTTATCTACACTTTGACCTCCCACGCACTCACAGATCACATGGAACGTGCCGCTTGACCTACAAAGTATTTGCACAAAGAAGGTGACAAGCAAAAAAAAAAAAAATGAAAGAAAGCAATACGGATCAAGTGCCCAATACACGTGAGGTAGGTGGTAGGAGGTAGGAGGTAGGAGGGAGGAGGGAACCAGCAAACTACCCCATAAGAGCAAAAAATAAAACCAAACTATGCCATCAAATGGCTGCTGCTTGGTTAATTAGAAATCAATTGAAACGCAGCAACAGCAGCAGCAGCAGCAACAACAACAACAACAGCAACTGCAAATCTGGCGACCTAAATACGTTGTGCCAACAAAACTGGCCCCCCACCCGACTATGTCCATGTCTGTGACTATGTCTATCTATATTCGAGACTACTAGAGATGAACGCGTGTGGCACTGGGCCCAAAAACAAGATCGTGAGGCACGATCTCATCTTTAGTTTTTTAGTTAAGTTTTAGTCAATTTGTGTGGCATGCAAACTGGCCCCTGGCCCCATCGCGGGAACCAGTTTTTTTGGTTGCCACCGTTCATTTCGATTGTTCTTGCTACCCCTGGCGACCCCTCTCCCCCCGTCCCAACTTGCTGCTGCTACTGCTGCTAACTAACTTACTCACCTCTTCGGTAGCTCGCTTACTGGCTCTTGGCCATTATCTGGACAAAAAAAATTGCGCTTAATTGCGCTCGCCTTGCATATCGAAGAAGATGCAGATAATGCAGAAATTTATTGACAAATTTAAGTTCTATTTGATTTCAGTGTAATAATCTTAAGTAGGATTGAGTGGTTGGTTTGTGGTGGTGCAATCAATGTCACTAGGGACTGGGACTACTTGAGCTAACACTTCACCTGCATTTACCTCTATTCACCTTCTTTTACCTTTCTTACCCTACGGTTCATATTTGTTCTCTCTCTCTCTGTCTCCCTCTTTAGATTTAGTTTTGGAACAGCAACAGTTTTTCTCTCTCGCTCTCGCTTAGCGCTTGGCCCGCCTTACCTTGTCTCAGGTGTTTTACCTTCTTGTCCCCCACTGTCCGCCTCCCTAGCACAATGCACAATTTGCATGCATGTCACGTTCCTTGCAATGATGACGGCTCCGTCACCTGGTCTCGCATAATCCCAGAAAGCCAACAAAAATTAAATTTAAAACAAAAGCCGATATCTAAAATACGCTTTTTAAAAGCCTAAAAAATAGTTTAGATCACTTATTAGCCGCTAGTTAAAATAACTAAAATACTTGCTCAGATCACGAAATATGTATATTGATATAACAATATTTTTGAAGTTACAAAACA
This sequence comes from Drosophila willistoni, assembly GCF_018902025.1. Classification (NCBI taxonomy): domain Eukaryota; kingdom Metazoa; phylum Arthropoda; class Insecta; order Diptera; family Drosophilidae; genus Drosophila; species Drosophila willistoni. The sequence goes on along the minus strand of NW_025814053.1, from coordinate 3,902,931 downwards.
GGTGACAAGGCTATAGGTATACCCTGCAAATGGTATAATAACCTAACCCTTAACTCTTAAGAACGCCCCAAAGGCCCTCGGCATATATATATTGTTAATCTTTAGGAATATAATTCGAAAAAGATCCAAAAAGTGTATTTTTAATTAAATCAACTTATCGAAATCATAAAAAAATATTCTCAGGTTTCGTTATTTGTTAAAATGTCGGAGGCTTAGAGGGTTAAGATTTATAAGATCAATTTATTTGAGATTTAAGATCGATTTATTTAATAAATAGACTAGCGCACCTAACGGCTCATTTCGAGATATTCTACTTAAGCGTTTTAATGTAATTTCTCAATATTTCATTATTAAAATTATTATCTATACTACAGTTCATGTCCTAATCGACCACGCTATGATAATCAGAAATATATATCTAATAGTTAGTTAGTCGGTAACTTACAAATATGGCTATCGTTTGAACGACTTAAATATACCCTGTTGGCACCCTAAGCTTGTTGAGTATATTCAAAAATATTGTTAAAGTCAATTAAAAAATCTTTGGCCATGTTTTTTTTGGTGTGTGTCTGCGTTCGAAGTGAATTGAATTCTTGGCATGCTCCAGCTCTAGACTAACCGCCACCCCCTCCGCCGCCCCTTCTCCATGTTTCTTGATGGCGCCATGATTTACGATTTAGGAGAATGCCATAATCGAAAATGAAATTGTCGGATGGCAAGAATTGAAATTGAAAGGCAAAGAAAAAAAACAACGAAAAAAGACAAAAAGCTATTGGTCGATGATGTTGAAAGATGTTGATGATGTTGCAGTGTCAAGTTTGAGAGTGTGTGTGTGTGTGTGTGCGGGGGTGTCTCTGTGTGTGTTGCAATTACATTTGGCGATGATGAAGATAATGAAGTTGTTTGTTCTGCGTTGTTCTTGTTGTTGTTATTGTTGTTGCAAGTTTAGCGCTCACTGTCTCGACGTTAGAAAAGGAATTGCGGTCACAGTTCATTGAACCGTTAGAATGCACTTTACACTGCCACCACAACAAGCCATCTACACATAGATACATATAGATACATATATACTTGTATGCATATAAGAAAGATGCAACGCACCACTCATTCTCATCCTCATCATCATCATCATCATCACCCATGATGGTTGTTGGGTGGCACCCTTGAGAGAGCATGTCAACAGCCAACAACAACCATATATAGAAGGACCTACCGACAGATATCTTGTAGATGCAAGGGAAAAGAAGAGGAGGCCTTAAATTGGATACTTTATTTCAAGCATTAACCGTGAGAATGAGAGAATAAGTGATTCTTTTAAGTAAAAGAAGTAATCAAATATCACACTAGAACAATTTCAATTCAACGATTTAACAATTGGGCGCAAAACAGAATCGATACCTAAAAAGAACAAACTTTTGGATCGGCCCTCCATATAATCACTGCCTTTTCCTCAGGAAAGGATCCTCGTCGTGGTGGAAATGAGAGAAATTTATAAAAATTTTGATATGCAAGTCTTATTTTACCACTTTTGAGTCTAAAAATCTTTACGAAAATGATCGATGACTTATAAAAAACCAATCGATTTATAGCCCGATTTCTTGAACATCGTAGGTATCGCTCTTTCTAGCAACTATCAGTAATTATTCAGCAAAACTTTCTCTATTTCATCTTTCACCTATGTATGCAACAATGCATTGCGTGTTTAAGGAGACTTTATTTGGTTTCCACCCGAAAGTAATTATTTAAAAAAAGGTCAGAGATCATTTCGAATTGTGTTCATAATATTAGCCAAGAGGTTTGGACCAATATTCAATTAGTTTAGTTTAGATTGTCGGTCTGTTTGTGCCTTGTTTTAGTTCCCCCCATTCATTAAACATTTTCCAAGTTTTTCTTTTCATAATTGGCCGAGAAAATGATTTCCTCTTGATGCTAATCACACACATGTTCTTTGTGGGTGAACAACTCTTTGGTGAAATATCTTTTTGATTTATTTTCGGTATGGCTTTCCGCTTATTCATTTCTCGAATGGGAGACAAATCCCTCTGTGATGATGATGTTGTTGTTGTTATTGCTGTTCAGTTGTTTGTTTTCGTTTGTTTGTTTGCCGCCTCTGTGTGCTATTATTATTTTTAGTTACTGGAAGACTTGTGCCTTGGAGACTTGTGACATTGCAGTTGCATTGAGTAAATTATAGATCAAAGAGGCCTCCCCGCCGCCTCTTCGCATCAAGTGAAATTGGTTATAAGTTATAATGCCATTGGCCTTTATAATGACTCTCTGATGGGTTGGCTTGGGTTGGGTTGGGGGCATTTTCAAACAATAGGTCTCCCAAACCGAACCGACTAATGCAAATGCCTCATCGAAGAGGAGACAGCTTAAGCATGAGAAAAATAATAAAAACAACAACACCAACAAAAAACCATAGAGAAAAGACTAAAGCTAAAGACAATGCCGCATTTGCTATGCCCTTTTCATACAATTTTCGTTTTCATATTTTGGTTTATGTTAATTCTAAATTTCCCAATTGTTCGATCTGTAATTATTTTAACTTTTATTTGCACAAAAAATAGATCCAAAATATTTTGACATATTTGTAGATTGTAAAGCATTGCGCAATTGGTAAACATTTTGTTTAAAGTAACGCACCCTTTTGCTTCGAAGGGTATGATAAAACACGTATGCAAAATGAATATGGCAACAATCCAAGTGCTTTGTAGTTGCAGTTGCTGTTGTGTTCACAAGTGCATAAATATTGCATTTATTGCTCTCTCACACACACACAGACACCAATAGAAACACAAATGCTGTACATACATATATTTTATGTCTGTACGCACTTTTAACTTTATAGTTCTAGGATCAGAGGAGATTTGAGTCTAATGAACTTTTTTTCCAGCTTAAGAGAAGATAGATTAGCGCAAGTTACTTTCAATGTCAAATATTATTTAATACAAAAAGTGTTATACACAATCATTCATGCGAATTAAAGAAGTTAGACAACATTATTTATATATAATATGTTCAATCAAATATATAGAAACTGAATCTACCAGTGCACGATTAACCATTTGTATATCAGGATTATCCGATACTATAATTTTGGTTTACTATAAAGTTGATTCAATCTTCATTCATTTACCAAAATATAATTCTAAGTGAAATGGGTAAATTGACAAAAATTGTATTTAAAAAAATTCTCTTAACTTTGGAAATCTTTAACTTTGCCACATTTAAACTGATTTTCAAAAATGATATCTCATTCAATTTCGAATTGGATTGTAATTTCAGCTAATTATCAAGTTATTTTCTTAAGCAAGGATAAAAATTAAAAAAAAAAAAAAAAAAAAAAACAGCAAAGTATTCCAATAAAGCTTACTTTTATAAAGCTCTAATTTTAAATTAATGTTTTTATTTTGAAGCTAGAGTAATGTTTATAAATCTACATTAAAATCTCAAGAACTAATTTTTTCTTCTTTAAATTTCCGCAAAAACTTGTGATTTTTTAAAAAATTCGATCCAAACTGATTTTTTTAAATATTGTAGTGTTTGATAGCATTTTCAAATTTGGGAAATTGCAATTAAATTAATGGAAATTGCCCAAACTATGAAAAAAGGCAAATTGACAAAGAATTCGAAAGAAACACTATTTTTACGAATAGTTTTTAACAGATTTTCACTAACTTTCACATTGAAAAGTGATATTTTAATGTACATTATTTAAGCCAATATTTTCGTATTGGCTCCACGCTGGCTTGATTCGGCACTGCTTATTACTTGTTTAACGAAATTGTCCTACAAAATTGCTATAAAAATGTTCAGAATACTTTTATACCGTTGTACAAATGGGACATAAAACTGTTATACAACATTCTTAATATATTTTATCATACATATGTTAGCTGTCACATATTTATGCCTAATTGGAAAAGTTGGCAAGTTAAAGATTTTTGCATACAATCCCATAAGAAAAAGTATGTCTATGAAAACAATTGAAACAAAATATTCAAATGCATAATAAATAGTTCAATTAAACTGTTAGGTTTTGTCTAGATTATGAAAATTTAGAATAAACTCACAATCTGTATTACACAAACCAATTAATTATGTTAAATTAACTGAATTGTAATTAATTTTAATCAGATTTAGCCTTTGAAATTCATTTATACAACATTTTGGAGAGTATCCAATAGTTCAATTTGATCGATTGCCATTTGTAAAGCAATTCCGCAAGTTTTAGAAGTGACTATATAGAAGATACACTTGTCAATCATGTCAGCTCTTGGAATTGAAGAGCTTAGAATTGTCATGATTTTCCTTACATAAGTTAGATATCTATGTTAACTATGATCGCTGACATTTGAAAGTTGAACTGTACAATCTACAATCTACAATGAGGGTTCCCCCTTGCGACTATAAAGAGAGGTCTTTGTGTGTACCTTTCCCTCCTGTCTCCTTCAGTTCCCTTCTCTACCCTCATCTAACCTTCGCCTTACCTTACCGCGCTGTTAACGAAGTTTTTTTTTCTTTTTGAAGATAGTCGGAAAAACAAATACACAAGAAGTAGATACTACCATCAAATGGAAATTTAGGGTCCGCGACAGCTTATGGACAAATACAAAATGTCGTCTCTTCAAAAGTTTTATTCAATTTGCAGGCAATGTTTATATACATACATATGTATGTATATATAGTTAAATAAATTTTCGTTTTTGAATTGTTATTATCGACTTGAATCAAAAATTGAATCACAAATTATTTATTATTTGGGTTGACATGCTTTATCAACATTTTCTATTATGTACGTTTCCTATCTAACTAACTTGTACTTGACCATATAAAGTGAGAGTGAGAGAGGCAAGGAGAGTGAGAGAGAGAGAGAAAGAGAGAGCTAAAGATTGGGCCAAGAAAAAAGTAAACATTAAAAAGCAAAAAAGGAAAACGGAAAATGAAAAGAAAATCAACTTACCCAAATAAAAATGTTGCAATGAAAGTTAACGGTTGTTATTTGTTGTAGTTGTAGTTATTGTTATTGTTGTTGTTGTACTTGTTGTTGCAGTCAAAGATGCCTAAGAATGCTGCGTGGGAGAAAGAGAGAGTGTGTGTGAGATGAGGAGAAACAGAGACAGAGTGAGAAAGAGAGGAAGAGAGGAGATAGATAGAGACGTTTGAGCCTAAATGAAACAACATTCATCCACGCCCACGCTCAAAGGAAAAAAATGCAAGGCAACTTTTTTCCGTCTCCTCATTTCTTCTTCATAGATTGTTTTTTTTTTCCTCCTCTTTTATTTGATTATCTAACATTGAAGAAGTAGGAAGTGGCAAAAAGGGCTTTAGGATTGTTGCTGTTGCTGCTGTTGCTACTGCTAATACCGTTATTGATTTTTTTGCGGCTAAGCTCTTACCAAAAAAACACTCACAAAAAAAGACAAAAAAGAAAAACGAAAAGGCAAGAAATAAGGCGTGTTTGGCCTAAACGCATCCATAGACAACACACACAAACGCAATCACACACACAGACACACACACACACAAAGCAAAACGAGTTAAGACGCAGCCACAGACAAGAAGCGACTGCAAGATAAAGCTACAAGAACAACTACAACAGCAACAACAACAAAAGAACTTTGCCTTTTCCTCTGCAGCATTGCTGCTTCTTCATCTTAAAAAATGTTTGACTAATTTTTGTTTGTATTTTTCCGTTTTTTTTTTATATTGTTTTCTCTTATATTGTGGGGTGCAGATGGGGTGGATTTTTTTCTATTATTTACATTTTTTTTAAACAATTTTTGCCGTTTGCTTTTTTAGTTGCGCGCGCGCATTTGGCCAACAAGAAACCAAGAAAACCAAAAAAAAATAACAACAAAAAAACTTTGTAACTTTATAAAAAAAAAACAAGAAACTTTAATGGTGCCTCCAACGGTTTTTCTAAACGCACACACTAGCAGAAAACAAAACCGACAATTTGTTAACAATTTTCTTTCTGTTTCGGTTCAAGCTTTGTTTGTTCTTTTAAACCAAAAGGTAATCGACATCCGCGCGCGTTACGGCCGCACAATACCATTCAACTTGAAAACAAAAACAACACTAGAGATGGCACATTCCTCGATTGCACCATTTTACTCATGAACTCGATGGATTACCACACCACAAACAAAACATAACCCAGCAATTATTTTGTGTAACTCAATGGAAATGTCTACCCAGCTGGCATTTTCTTTAAATATCATGCATTGCTTGATAGATTTTTAAATCAAACAAAAACAATTGCACAACCCGAAACGTTATAACGTTTAGATTCAATATTTATATTATATGTATATTTTTATATTCTACCTGAAAATTGAACATTTTGTTGGTTAAGACAAACGGATTACAAAATCCTCACCATAGCATTTAAACTCAGATTTTGCCGAATTAAATCGTAATCGGCATTCTTAATTTTGTTATTATTGCAATTTATACTAAAATACAAGAAGTAAATTTATAAAATCATAAACTTACATTTTTATTTCGGTGTATTATTATTCTTATTATTCTTATTATTCAAGTTTTATTTTTTAGCCTTACAAATAAAAGTTGAATAACAAGTTTAAAAAGTATATTTAAACCAGAGGGCCGGGGCTAACTTTGACGGCGTCAAAGTTTGTATACCCTTGCAAGTTTTTTGAGTAAAAGGTCTAATATTTGCGAAAGAACGGCTTAGGAAATAACGAAGTTATTGATCAAAGTCACTGTTCACCAGCGATTGTTCCTATGGGAGCTATATGATATAGTCGCCCGATCTTAATCAAATTTGGCACAGTCATTAATAGTTATGCTAAACTGAGAAATATAAATTTTTATGACAATTGCTTCAAAAGTAACGAAGTAATTGACAAAAGTCACTGTTTTCGAAAGATCGTTCCTATGGGAGCTATATGATATAGTCACCCGATCTTGATCAAATTTTGCATAGTCGTTTATATTTGTAATTAACTCACCAATATTAAATTTCACGACAATAGCTCAAAAAATAACGCAGTTATTAAGAAAAGTCACTGTTCGTGACTTTGGCGTTTGTATGGGAGCTATATGATATAGTGATCCGATCCGGCTGAATCCGAGATATACAACGCCTGCAGTATGTATATAGGCTTGTATAAGCCTACATGCAAAATTTCAGCTCTGTAGCTCTTACGGTCTAGGAGGAGTTTGCGTTGATCCAGACGGACGGACGGACGGACATGGCTATTTGAACTCGTCTCGTGGTGCTGATCAAGAATATATATACTTTATATGGTCGGAGATGCTTCCTTCTATGCGTTGCACACTTCTGACCAAAATTAATATACCCTTTTTGCAAGGGTATAAAAAGTAGGAAAATAAAATCACCTGTTTTCTTTTTAGCCCACCACATCAGTATGATTGCATACTTTTCGGGTTGTGCAATTGTTTTTGTACTTCCCTACTTTTTGGCTATTGTTTTATTCATGTTTCATGTATGTTTACATATTTTTTATTACACTATTTGTGTGTATATTTTAAAGGTACATTATTAGGCAACAACTTTATATTTAATAAGTTATAGTTTGCGAGAAATTAAAATTAAAATGATTCCTTTATTTTCAAGTCTTCACAGTGACTTACGTCTGAGTCTGTTAACACATTTTGAGTCTGTTAACACAATTTGAGTCTGTTAACAGTAACGTAAGCGCGCGTAATTTCAATTGAATCTCTATTTTTTCTCAATTTGCCAATTTTTTTCCACCCATATTTTGGCCGATTTCTAACTGATTTTAAAAAGTAATATATCAATTTAACCGCAATTATTCTAAAATGACATCAAACTGTTTGATATATTTGAAGATAAAATTAACAGGAAAAAATAGAGTTTAAGAATTTGTAGAACTTTTTCAAATCAAATTTTCGTCAATTTACCGATGTATACATATATATATATATATATACATATACTGGAACTGTATGTCATGGTAAAGAAGAGAATTCTTTAACAGCGCTCTCAAACCACTAGACCCATTGAATTTTCTAATCCTACTAAATCGCTAACCCTGCACTGAAACTATATCATTAACAAAATCAAAGCATTTATAATCTAAAACCCAGTTGATTGTTACTAGATGTTATAATATAAGAATTTACCTTATTATTAAAGCTTTAAGTAAAATTCCACTTTTTATGTCGTTTTTACAATTTCGATTGTTTCGTAAATTTTATTTTTCTCTTTGTTGTTTTTTCTTTTATATTTTTTTGTTGTTTTTGTATTTTTTTTCATTGTTTAATAATAAAATATTACATTTAATAAAAAAAAATAATAATAATAAAAATAAATGAAGAAAAATTAGCAAAAAATAGTTGATTTAATAAGTACAGTTAATAAATTAAATAATAGCGCATAATTGAAACTAGAATTGCATTTCTTGTTTTTTTTTTAATATTTAGTATTTAGAGGGTATACACACACAAAGGCTTTTAAAATTTGATATTCCTTTCCCATTTTCCATTTTTATTTCGAGAATACACCAGAAGAAGTCAGTCAGTTTTTGCCGCTTCTTGCGATGTAGTACAGAAATAAATGCATATAACGCAATTTAATAAGGTTTTGTTTCGGGTGTTTTTTTTTTCTTTTTGTTTTTTGTTATTAGTATTTACACATTTAAAAAAAATGAATTACATATATTAATTAATAGTTTTTAGAATTTAACACATTTTGGCATGACAAACTTTGAGTTTGGCTAACAAAACGAAAACGAAAATTATGCGATAAAATTTGAAGAAAATCCTTTTTTATTTGGGAAAGATTTATTAAATTATGAAATTCTATAGAGTAGCACCTATTTTTCATTGATTTCAATTGGTACTGGTTTGTTGCCTGGCCGGCGTGGGGGGGCGGTTGTGGGGCGTGGCAGTATATATAACTACATACATATGCTGCATGTATTGTAAGGGCGGGCTGATTTTCATATCATTTCTTTCCCCATAGATATAATTTTGTTTTCATAATTTTTGCAACTTAATTATTGACAACAAAAAAAATTTAAAAAAAAAAAAATGGAGAATCATAATTATATTTTATAATATCTCTCTCATATAAATATTAGCTAACATTCACTCACTCTTTCTCATTCTCATTCGAAACTCATTCATACTCACTTAGCATTAGGTTATCATCGTCTCTCATCATTTAAACTTTAGTATAGATTAATATAGCACTTTAACTTGTTTTTGTTTCTTCGTGTGTGTGTATGTGTGTGTGTGTGTGTGTGTGTGTGTGTGTGGTTTTTGCTTTCTTTTCTTGTTAAATAAAAACCTTTTAACGCTTATGAAAGTTCTTAATTTCGTGACTAGGCAAGTTATATGGTAACTATATAGAAAATGATCGCAAACAATCGCAAAAAACAAGAGAGAACACAAACAAGATATTTTCGCCTTTTAAAAGCAAGCGCAGCCGGGTTTGAAACTTGGCTAGGCGCTTTCAATGTGATTTTTTTTAAGTTAGTATATTGTTTAGTGCGATGTTAGTTGTTCGTATTTGTTGTTGTTGGTATTGCTGATAGTTTTTTCTTTTTTTTTTTTTGTTGTGTATTAGGCTATCTATAGATGCTCATCGCCATGATAACCATTACGTAGTGGTTGCCGTTCTTGTGAATGATCTGTGGGCCGATTGCGATTGAAGAAACCACACTAAAAATAAAAGAAATGAGAATGAGATATAGAATGATCATTGTCAACTTATGTCAACTTACCTTATACAGCAAAAAGATGAGCAGCAGCAATATCAAAGCGCCAGCACATGCAGAAAGGACCACAATCCATAGGGATATAACATCTGGAACTGGCAATGGTTCGGGTTCGGCCTTATAGAATACCTCGTGAGATTTAACAATCTGATCCTTTGGTTGGCCAATAAATGGCAATTTTGTGACATTGGCCACAGCCAATGTAGACACATTCAATGGCACATTGGAGGCCAGCTTCTCCATTGTCTTGGCCACCATGCGTGCTCGTATGGCCACAAAAGCGGCATCAATATCATCTGAACCCAAATTGGTAACCTCACAGCGTATGGTACGGCATTTGGCTGCCTGACATGGTGAATTTAGATCAATTTGCGTTGGTCCTTCGGTTGGCTTTTCTTCGCGACGAACGCGACGCTGTGAGGAACTGCTACTTGAACTGGACCATTGCTGGTGGCCACGACCCTGATTCTGGCCCTGACCCAGTCCCTGTCCTCCCTGATTATCCTCGTCATAGTAATCCTCATTTTCGAGCCCATAGTACGACGGCTTGTTATGAACAACACGATGTTGTTGTTGCTGATAACCACCAACAGGTGCATGGCTTCGGTAAAGTTCATTGTCCACATTACCCCGATTAATGGGACCCAATTCAAAAGTGGATGTATGGAAATTACCACTTTGTCCACCAGCACCACCACCGATGCCACCACCACTAACACCACCAGCACCACCAACACCCGCATAATGAATAGTTCTGGGTTCATTATTGGGCAAACGGAATTGCTGATTACGATACTGTTGACTGGAACTGGATGTGACAATTGGTGGTTCTGCTCCATTGGCCATTTGAATGTAACCATGAGTGCTATGGCCACGCAATTGGCCACTTGGAAGTTGGCCATTGGTGCTGGTGTAGCTGCTGCTGCTGCTGGTTGTCAGGGTGCTGTGATTCAGGGGTAGCTCCTGCTCTACTTCCACCGCTTGATTGGCACGATCCTGATGCACATAAGAGGCATCGCCGGTGGCATCTTGGGCATCCTCACGTTCCAAGAGATCCTTTTGCTTGGTCGTGAAATGGAAGCGTCTCTCATTGCTTACGGCAACACCACCCTGGCCAGCCTGGTTTGAACCCTGAGAGATTTCCACATGTCCTCCTGAGCTCTCGGATTCGCCATTGATCGTAACACTGGCATCCCCACTGCCAGCGGACGATGAGCCTGACAGGCTGCTGGTATGGCCCACCGAATTACTGATGGCTCCCTGGGCATGCAGATACGATTTCCTCTGCAATTTGGTATCCAATTTCAATTGACGCTCATTCACCTCGGATATCATGTCGCAATGAATTCGTCCACCGGTCTCAGGCTGATTTAGCAGATACATCAATGGATCACCGGCAATGGTCTCATAGGGGTAATGAATATAGACGACTGCCTCTTCGATAATCGATGGACGATTGTTGCGTATCTCGTAAATGTGGACAACTTGTGGCCCCAAATCCTCCTCGGCGGTGGCATTCTCCACGCTCTTGTAGTCGTCGGCCTTATAAAGTTGATAGTCGGGCAGGGAAGTGCCCTTAATGCTCAAATCGGTGTCCACCCAAATGCCAACACTCTTGCGATAAATATTATCGAAATGGGAACCAGGTTTCTCCAAATTTGTCGAATTCGCCTCAAAATAAAAGTCATAGCTCGATGAGCTACCGAATTTCTCTGCGGGCACTAAACTAATCTTGAAATGAGCCTAAACGAAAGACAAAAGAATATTAAATTTCCATGAATTCTAATTGACAGACGAATTCTTACCAGTTTGCCGGCCTCCAGGGGATTGCCTATATCACATTTGAGCGTATGATTGTTGGCAGCAGTTGGCGCCGAACAGGTAACGGGCGTATCAGGATTCTCGTCCAATTGATGCAGTTTACGGAATTCCAAATCGCGCGGCGTTACCATATAGAAGGCCGCCTCAAAGGCATCCTCATTATTGTTAGTGATCATTACTTCGATGGTCAGAGGTTCGGGTGAACCAAACAAATATTTATCCACAGTTCTGAAATGAAATGAATCCATCGAGAATGGTTTAGAATCCATCTTTGGCTCATCAAAGACTTTCAAAACACTCACTTGATTTCCAATTTTAGATCCGGTTCACAAAGGTTATCCAGTCCACAATTCTTTTGTATATTGATGAAATCGCGTAGAACAATCTCACGATTCTGATCGATCACTGGCTCCAGAGCCTCTCGCTTGCGTCTAACCAATGTCTGTTGGGGATACACGTTGCTGCGCAAATTGTAACGTGCCTCCACTTCCAATGGGGTTAGCTTATCCTGAACCTTATCCACCAGATAGACCGTCTCATTGAGACAATATGTTTGTCCATAATTCAGACTGATGGTTTGATTGCGAATATTTTTACCCTCATCGCGTAGGAAGAACATGCGGGGATTGCGCGTCTTCTTGGCATCCAGAAGCCAGGAGACATCAAAGATCAACTGATTGGGCAACTTGCGACCCGTATAACTCCAGCAGGTGGTCAACAGCATGCAGGGGACCATCTTGTGATCCCGCTGCAATTGACACTTGCGATCATCGAGACTGATCAGTTTCGAGGGACTGGCAAAACTGGTCTTAGCATTCACAGCCGCCACGGGCCGGGCTTTGAATATGAAGACCTGATCGGAGGCATAGGCACCGACAGCCAAATCGGGATACGTATTGCCATCCATATCGACACCGCCAGAGAGGGCAAAGCCAAAGGTGCGCGGATAGGGGGCACCTTCTACCAGATCCTCGGCCATAATGACCTGTGATGGTTTTGCCAACGGACCATTCGCCGAGCCATGGAACAGATAGACCACACCTCGACCCTCCGGACCATCGTAGGGGGCTCCCACAGCAAAATCTCCATAGCCATCGCCATTGACATCGCCCAATGTGGTCAGGGCCAGACCGAAACGTCCTTTCGTATTGAAACCATCACGTATATGCTCGGTGGTATACCTTTCCGATGGGCTCGATCCACCTTGCAGCAGAATGTAGACACGTCCCACATCATATTTACCCTCGACATTGTTCGGTTCTGTGTACATTGGTGCACCAATGATCAGATCGTCGAGACCATCGCCATCCACATCGCTGGTGGCCAACGAATAGCCAAAGTATTCACCAATCTGACGGCCCGATATATTGAATATATTCGCCATATTCCAACGATTAACAACAATTTTGCCCAGCAAATTGGCACCTCTTGGCATTCCAATGGCCACATCTTCTGTCCGATCGGCATCAAAATCACCCGTAATCATTGAATAACCCAAATATGAATCATCATAGGCCGATGAACTCTCCGGGGTGGAGAACACTTGATTCTCGGGCTTTGTCACATCCTGTGAGCTGGCTTGACCTGTCAATATGCAAGAGATCATTTTTCGTTAGCGGTTAAATTTGAAAATGCATTTCGAGTCTTTTTATTTTTTGCTTTGCTTGAAATGGGTGAGTGTGTAACTAACTAAATTCATGCTAGACAATGACAATTGACAACATCAATTAAGCATTAACAATAAGTATATATATATATATATATAGGCTACAACAAAAACAAGCTACTACAACATTTATGTAAATAATAATGTGATAGATATGTGTACGAGAATTTCCATTTCCATTTGCTAGTCATGCTAATCACATGCGGCACATTTAATTTGACTTATTTTTGTTGGGATTAGTAACAAATTTTGCTATATAGCAAGTACCCAAACCAAGGAGTTAGTACATAAACCATTTTGCTGTCTGTTAACTAATAGGCTAAGCAAATACAAGAACCATAGTTTTTCCTTTGACATTGTCCTTTTCGTGAATGAAAAAGAATCCAAAATTAAGAGTTAGGTATTATGTTTTTGCAGTACATACGGATTTGTATAGAAAAATGCTAAAGTTCTGAGGATATTTACAAATATTTAAATAGAAAAATTCTAAAGTTTTGAGTATATTTCTGTTTTTTTTTTCTTCGTGAAGTAAACGTTTTTTTCCCAATATTTTTGAAGGGATATTTGATATTTCTTTATAAAGCATGCTAGTTTATCATTATCCTTGGAAAAAGATCTTTAGAAATCTCCTCCGGCTTAAACTTTTTTTGTTATAGGTTTTAAAACATCACAAAAAATTCTTCGCTAAATCAAAGATCAAGGAAATATTATGTGTAATTCAATATAAGTTTTGTATGTATATATAGTTTGAAAATCGTTAATTTTTTCAATAAATTTGCTTAAACAAGTTTCGTTTTCCAAACATTTTTGAATTTCAAAGGATTCAAAAACTTCCTTCTCATTCTCACTAAGCCTACTTTAACAAGGTTTTTCTATGTTTCTACTGAGATATTTCTTTATTAAGTAGATTTTTCACCGGTTTATATATTAAAAATAATTCGTTGACTGTAATTTACTTCAGGATTTATCCTAACAAAAAAAAAAAACATTTTTGGCAGCCTTTATCAAAATTACAAAGCACAAATTAGTGACTAACCTAAACTATATAGTATGAGACCCCTATTTAACTTATTATTTTCTAAATTAAGACATTTCTGAACTGTAACATTGAACAAGTTTATCAGGATTAAAACTGGGTTTTAGCTGGGCTTCACGTCAATAAATCTTAATAATCTATAAGATTTAAAATCATAGACAGCACAAAAGTTGAGCAGGTTGTCTGTTTAGGTATTTCAAGAACCACCAAGTTCTATCATCAGCAGACTTCGCTAAAGAATCCACAGTTGTAATGGCGATACCATATCTTCAACGCTTAAACTAGTTGGGAATTCAAGCTACATGAAGCGAGAAAAGAACTCCAAAGCTTGCAACTGCAGATTCCAATTATGTGTATACCCTTCGGAGTCAGGATTAAAAGATTTGATAATTTAGGCTAAGCTTTTATTAAAATACGCATTTTGCATAACCCGAGTCGAAAACTAACTAACTAACTAACTAATAGTATTGGTTATATTTGTTGCCTAAATTTAGATTTTTTTTTTATTGTAGTGCAAAACAATTTTACTCTTTTAATTGGATTCTTTTTCAGCCAAAAGTTATGCCATAGAGATTATAAATAGATATCGATATAATATATATATTATAGATTGTATTTTAATTATAAGTTAGACTAGATATGGATAAATCATTTCATTGATTTTGATGATGATGATAATGTTGATGACTTAGTCTAGACAACAACCAGAGCGGCATTGGCAACAGCAGCAGCAGCAGCGGCAAGAGCAGGACTTTTTGGTCCTTTTTTTTGTTCTTTATGGGAGGAGGACACGTTTTTCAGTGTGATTATCCAAGCCCATAGGCCATTTTATTTTGTTAGCTAAGCATAATAGCATATAGTATAATATATAATATATGTATATATGTAGTATGGGCAATGTTTTTTGTTTATCAATTTGAATGAGTATTGAATTGTTTTATGTACTAGATGGTTTTATTTTTTATCAGTTTTATCAGACACCATTATGGAGAGCGAGTTTTTCGGTCTTTTGTACAAATGTATTATTTGTTTTTGGTTGTTTTTTTGTTTGCTTTTTTAGACACTTTTCATGTATTAAAATTAAGTAGGTATTTTTTTTTTTTCATTTGAGGCGTTTGAGGTGAGAAGCGTATTTGGTTTTGTTTTGTTTTTATTACCTCCAGTGCCGAAGGGCTGATAAAAAGGCGGCTTATATGGAAACGAGGCATCGGGCGGTATTGAATAGGTTTCTCCTTTTAATTCAGTATTTCAGTGTTTATTTTTTTTGTTTTGTTTTTTTTTTGTTGGTATTAAAATAAGTAAGTTGTTTTGGTTTTTTGGATAGTGATGAGGATTTTGGATTTTGGTTGGTTGATTGGTTGGTTGATAGGTTGATTGGGTTGAGCAACAGACACAGTTTCGTTGTTTATATGATATTTGATTTGGATTCGTTTCGTTTTTTTCGGTACAAAATTGCATGCATTTTGCGCCAAATAAATGAAACCAGAGTAATAAATAGAAATTTAATTAGAGAGAACGAAAGAGAGAGAGAGAGAGAAAGAGAGAGAATACATAATTTTAGATTAATCAAATATGAGACAACAACAAACTAAAGAAATTCAAAAATTGATACTTTTCATTAAACAAAAATGTTTTTGGGACAACTTGTTAAACGGTACAGGTACAATTACTGGTACAGGTACGGTTAACATATGTATTACAGTTACATCGACGTTATATATATGTATTATATAAAATAATATGTGGTAAGTTAATATATATATATATATATATATAGATATATAATATAATTACGAATACAATAGATAAAACTAAAGAGTTACATTACGTTTTAACCATTTCTGCTGTCGAGTTGGTTGTTGTTTTTTTTTTTTTTTTGGGTGGATTAGAATGAATTGGTAATTAATTTTGAATATATAATTTTATTTTTGTTTTTGGTATTTCCATTTTGTGGTTAGAAGCGACAACATGGCGACACGAGTAAGCCAAATTAAGTTAAAGAAATTTTTTTTTTTTAATTTATCTTGGGTGAAAACAACTCGACAACACATATACACACGCACGATAGAAAATTTTTAAAGTTTTAAGTTACAAAATATTCTAAACATATTTCAAAGTTCTATTTCAGACACACTTTTTGGTGTCTCTTATCCCAGGGTTTAAGGCTTAAGAGACAAGGCAAGGGAATGCGAATATGGAGGGTTGGGAAATTATCAAATGTTTCGCATGATCGAAGGAATATATCGATTCCTGAACTGTATGAATGTATGTTTGTCTGTAGATAAATTTGATAGTAGTCAAAAACAAAGAAATTAGTTATACTCGTTGGCAAATCTAAGAAAATCCATTCGAAAATTCCTTCAATTGGGAAATTTCCATCATTTTATTACCCTTAGATCTACCATTGCTTGGAATTCTATTCAATTGTTAGATTTATTTACGCCCATTGAAAGGCCATATTAATGTCAATGCTTGCGTTTACACCTTGCCTTATCTTTTAGCTTTAAGATCATATATAAATCTATATGTAGACATATAAAACTAACTCTAATTTAGTCTATAAAAAGGTCTATGAAAATTTAGCTAGAAACTAAATAATACAAAATGCCACATGCACTAACTAAACAAGGCAAATTATAATATACGGTCTCCGGTTTTTGGCTAGGGACATTCGATTGAGATGATAGACAAATTTTACCTCTTAAAGTCTAAGTGTTTTTGTTTGGTTTTTATGTTAGGTACTTGTTCGTTTTTTTGTAAAATGTTTTTAAGACAATACAAGACATAAAACTAGCCTAGATAAGATACAAATTATTATTTTGTGGGGAGGGGGAATATTATAATTCTCTCTAGGTTAAAGGAATAGACGTTGGACAATTTGGAACTAAATAATAATCAAAAAAACATAGAAGAAGAGCGGGAAGAATTCTAGCTAAAAGAAAAATACAGGGATCAAATCTTGACAAAGGGAATAACTATAAATTTTTGTTAAAAAAAAAAAACAATCTACGAGGACGACGACTTAAAGTTCTAGCTAAGGATAAGTAAATAGCTTTATTTCAATGGTTTTCAAAGGACAATACATACTATATATAAAGGGGAAGTGGGAAGGTAACACTATTAAACTCATTTCGAAATAATTTCTGATCTAGGATAGAATGTGGGAAAAACGTGCACTTACCTTGCCAATACCAGCTGCCAGGTGCGCCAATGAATAAACGCGATCCATTCTGTAGGAGGGACAGGGAGACCAAAGAGAGAGAGAGAGAGATACGTTTATAAGTAACCCATAAGAAATGTTCAAATTGTGAATGCAAATGTTATGCCACGATCCCACAACAAGGTGCCAACTAAACGTGCCCACGCCGAGTCCACCAACAAGGCAAAAAAACCAAAATCGGTAAATAATTTAGGCCAAGATGTCGACTTGTAGACACCCTGTAGAAGAAATTTTGTACAAAATCTAAGCCAAACTAATTTTGAGCTTCATCAGTATACCCCATTGTCCTTTGAGTGCAGGGTAAGGACAGCAACTTCATGGAATGCACACAACAACTCAATGCAAGAAAACAAGATGATAAAGACGGACGGATTTAGAAAGGAAACTGAGAATCTTATAAAAACGAAGCCAATAATACTCTCTAGATCGAGAAAGGAAACAGAATATATAGAAACTAAAGAACTAAAGATCAAATTTAAGTTCTTTAGTCTGTCATATCTAACAATAATGACAGAAATGGCAACTGATAAATCTACTAGAATTTCTTTTATTATATCTCTTTGACAGCTCACTCTTGCTGTCGAAATTATAGACTCATTTTGTGGGATTCGTGGAATTTGTTTACTTGCATATCGATGTATGTATATACTTACACTATTGATTGCCGCACTGAAGCCAGCCTGACACGAGCCTTGTCGATGATAGCCCCAGTTGTCTGAAAAGAGATACAAGATAGTTTAGTGGGTAGCCAGAAAGAGAGAAGACGTAATGTAGTTGTATTATGCATTTGTAATTTCATCATCATAAATGTTGTTTGCACAAGCCCCAAATCAATGAGCGAGGATCGACAATCGATAATCAACAATCGACTATTGAGTCAGTTAGCCCTTTGGGGATGTGGCAAATAAATTGCAAATAATTACCACAGCAATGCAATAAATTGCACTGTGATTTGTCAGTCGGTCGTCTGACTGAGTGAAATGACGACAACGACAACGACAACGACGACGACGACGACGACGACGACGACGAACTACAAGCAAAAGGCCAAGGCAGATGATGTTGATGTGGAAGTAAACATAAAAGGATTAGAGCGCTCCTTGGGGGCAACAACAACTGCCAAGTGCCAAGACAACCGATGGACATTGAAATGTACAAAACAACAAAACGAATACAATACAAACAAAAAGACACAGAGAGAGTGAGGTAGAGAGAGAGAGAGAGAGAGAGCGAGAGAACCAAGGAGATCCCAAAACCCAACCACATCCCCAACATCCTTTTGTTTGGCACCGCCTTTTGTCCGGCTATAAAACACAACACAAAAAAATCACGCAATGCCCCCGCGGCAACAGCAACAACCAACAGCAGCAGCAACATGTCGCCTGCCTCTCGAGTTGTACAAAATCAACAGCCAGATCGTGCGTTTGATCAAATTAAACGATAACAATTTGTCTCCGAAGTGTTTCAATTTGAGCGCGGAGCAAAAACGGCGCAGAAAAAAAAGTAACCACACCAAAACAAGAAGTACCTACGCCAAGCCAGCAAGCAAGCAAGCAACCAGCAACATGTTGCTGACGCTCTTGCGACGGCAGCAATCGCTTTGCTTTGCCTCGCATAAGTCAACTCTTTTTGGTTTTTTCTTAAAGGTTTTCGCAGATTACTCCATGGGCGTCCAAGCAAAGGGGTAATTAAGCTAAATTTCATAAATTCTCTGCCTAAATTAGGAGTCGGAAGGAGCTTCTTATTTTAGTATATTGCAAATCGTTTTCAACCGAACTTAGCATTGTTTTCAAATTTGAGAAATGGGACTGGAAAATATACATATTTCTTTCTCTTGCTAAATTCTCTTGTTTTTTAACAAATTATCTGCTATTGCCATGCTGTTCATGTTTCTGGGCCCCCTTTTGAGACAACGTCTCTGATTGTTATTGAAGTAATTCCCATAATAAAATCGCCCCCGTCTTGAATTACAATTAGGTATTGAAGCAAGGGCACTTGCGAACTCAAACTTCAGCTCGGACTTGGACTTGGACTCGAACTCGGACTCTGATTCGGACTTGAGCGTGGTATCTTTTTTTTTTTTGCTTTTGCTTGGCTTTTGTTGTATTTTTTACTATACCCTTTTCTTTTTATTGTTGTTGTTGTTGTTGTTGTTGTTGTTCTACCTCTCTTGCCGATGCGTTCATTTCTCATTCGTCTTAACTATTAGTTTGGCATTTTGTGCGTTAAGTTGGTATTTATTGCTTTCAGTGATGTCGGAATGTACACTGGGCCAGATGAGTTGATGTTGCTACCGCAGTTGCTGTTGTTGCTGTTGTTGCTGCTGTTGCTGCTGCTGTTGCTGTCGATGTTGCTGCTAATCATTTCACAACAACACCAACATTAATAACACAATGGCCTAACCCCAAATGGGGAATCTGGTCAGGGACTGGTAAATGCGTTTAGAATCATTAAATTGCTTTTGCCCTGCGCTCGAATCGATTTCTTGATTTCATTTCGGTCTAACTGAAGATTGAGCAATCGTTGATGGACACATTTTGTTAAATGAATTGGAGTTGTGTTTTTCTTTTTTTTTCAAAGGAGCACATAAAAAGTATCGGAAAATAACAAAGAATTTGTTCTTTAAATTCAATTCATAGGAAATAGATTTTTAATAACGAAATGAAACTCGTGAACTTCATATTGATTTTGAATTTGAAATACTTTTAGCATGTTCTTCAGTTCAATTCCAAAAAAATTCTTCTCACATCACAGTAAAACTATTTGACATCAAATAAACTTTATAAGCCAATAAATGAAACTAGAATACATCTGAGTAATTAACCAAATATTGACTATATGGCCAGCTGTATTTAAATCTGTATATCTATTTCTTAATATATGCATATATACTTAGAAATATATTTGAATGTACACTTCCCCTTTAGATTGTGTATACGCTGTTTGTTTGCATCTGCTGAGCAATGCTAAAAATACCCTCACCTTAGGCAAAACTCGTGAAAGATTCATGAATGAGAATGGGAAAGGAGAACTAAACAGGAGCAGAAGGTAGAGTGGAGAGATGGTGCCACACATGTGTGTGGCTTGTCCAGCATGCGAGTTCGTTGGATCTAAATATATACACACTCACACGCACACACACACACACATACATAGGTATATATACTTCATCTGTATGTGGACTATATTGGGTGAAAGTGACTAAGGAAAAGAAAACATTTGTCAGGCAAATGGTCTGGCCCCTGGCCTTTAGTTTCTATCGTAGATCACAAAAGCAAATCTTATTTAGATAGATTTGTGTATATATACAAATGGGCAATGGATTTCAGAACACAGGAATGCTTGTTCTTAATACAAATAAAGGCCCATAAATGTTTCGTCAGGAGAGAAAAAAATGTAGGTGAAGCACGCAGACATACATATGTATGTATATGTATATGCTTACCAATCGCTCCACCCACACCCAATTCTTCATACTAGCCATAATAGCCCTAATTTCCCCTAAATTCTACGTTTTCTTCTTCTTTATCTTTTTCGTACTTCTTGTCATACGACACCAATCCCCCACACCGAAAAACCCAAAAAAAAAAAAAAAAAGACCCTCTGACAGTTTGAGTTTTGCATTTTGGCGTTTCAAGGGATTCCCTCGACATTACTCAAATTACCTTGAAACGTTAAAGAAACGCACTTAAATCACATACACACACCAAATTGTGGCTTAATCTCACTTACTTGTACGACACGGTGATATCTCATGGAATTGCTTGAAATTGTGCGAGGCGAAGCAGGTGCCCACTGGATCATAGCGCAGCGCCCTCGATGGCGTCATTGTATGGAACACATAACGCGGTGCACAGGCCTGCAAGTAAAAGAAACAAAAATAAAAGAGAAATAATATACATTCAACCAAAAAAAGACAGGCATGGAAATTATTTTTGGGTTAAAGATGTGAAACAATGGCCAGGGCCAAGTTGTTTGCCGCTGTTGTTGCCAACTTCGATGGATCGCGGCGAACACAAACCGAACCAAAAATGGTCACATCGAATTACTCCAACAGATACGAACAAAACAGTGGTTCAGAGAACTTTAGTTAAGTGACCAATTTCAGTAGTCTATAAGAAGCATATAATGTGAAATTGATTAAACTGTTTCTAAGTAAAGCTTGAAAAAACGACTCGCAAATATTTCGAAGCAACTAACTTGAGTTTATTGACAATCTGGCAACTCTATGGCAACAGTAAGTGATCTACATGAAGAAGAAGAACGGGAGATCCAAACAGAGTGATCGATTGATGTAGATCCAGAGCTTACATACTTTCAGTAAGCGATCGACATGAAGAAAAAGAACTATTGAGAAAGTAATCGATTAAATTAGATCTATGTTATTTCAATTATTCGATATCTAATAGCTTACTCGTCAATTTCTAATAAGTTTATTTTATACGTTTTGTTTTTCAAACTCAGTTCATTTAAAATTTCATCTTAATCTTATATTTTATATCTATTTTTCTATTTCCCATCTATGCGTCTCTTTATTATATTATATATTGTATTGACAACATAAACAATAGAACCTTTTCCACAGTAGCCACATCATAGTGTATTTATACAGATATATTGTCTATATAGATAGATATATACATATATATATATATATATGCGTGTATATAGTTTTATAATGTATAAATGGCCTGGCAGTTGGACATAAAACACGCACGAGTCAGGCCGCCTTCTGCCTACAATGCCAAATATGGTTATCCAAGCCCAAACCCAAACCCCAGACCAGAGCCCAGACTCCCAGCTTCAGCTTTAGCTTTAAAGCCAACTGCAGCTTGAGGCAGTTGCCGGCATTGCAATACATCTGTGTGTGTGTGTTTCGAGGAGAGATCTCTTAGGCATGACTGGAGTTGGCTGGTTGGCATTGTGTCTCTGTCTCTACATTGCCTTCACTGCAATTACTTTTACAAATTTATACATATTGTGCCTTTTATGGCCAGAAGTGCCTCTCCTCTTGGGCTCTGACATAAACTCAAAATGACGCGCTATCGCCAAAAATGCATGCTGATCGCCGTGCCACAACCAAGGAGAGACGCTTGGCGGACGGGGGAGGGACAGCCATTCAAATGGCTCCCATTGAATCACAAATCTATGCGTTATTATGCAAGCGCTGAAATCACAACAGACCGTCAAAAAAAAAATAAATAAAAAAAAACCGAAAATCCGCCTCGCCGCTGGACGCTTGAAACAATTCAATTGAATTCATAATCTTGGAGAAAAAACTAAACCATTGTCCAAAAAAAAAGCCTCCACCAGGATGAATGACTATATATAGAAGAAGGGGGGGATGGAAGGAAAGGGCAACAACCAATAAGTTAATAGCGTTTTCCTATTAAAAACTTTATTATCAGTTAAGAGCTCTCCCCCACTTCCTTTCCCCTTTTCTCCTTCTTTGAGGATTCACTGTAAAACTTGCCAAGATATGCAAATTGACTAGAAAGAAGCAGGAGCACAAACAAATAGATAGAGAATCAACCTGCAAGAGAAATACTTTGGCAAGGCAACAATTCAAAGGGAGGTTAACTATGAATTCTTCTTAAGGCTAAAGAATTTGATCAGTCAATCAAATGCTATGAGAAAGAAGAGAACTAAAGAATTCAGACATTAATAAACATAAATAGCTATCAAATGGCAACTCGATTTCCTAATAAATTTATGTTATTATTATTACAAGCCAAAGAGTTCATTTTGTCTTGGCATTACAAAAATGTGAATTACAAATTAACTTTATGTGTGTTTATGTGCAATTTACTGCCGATATATTGACCATTAAAGGTGTTCTATTTATTCCATCCAATTAAAATTAGGCAAATGATGTATAAATTTAAAAACTATGTAAACGGCAAATTTGGTTACAAAGGGGAAGCTATGTTTATGATAATTATTCTCCTATCTTAACAAAGTCAGAACAACTTACCCTGCCTACATCAATAAAAAGGCTGCTAGGTTCTTATATTGACTAAAATAATTGCACTGATTTAGATGAACGAACGGAGAAAAAGAATATAGAAGAATAAGGATCTCTTTAGGAGAAGAGGAGAGCAAGGATCTCCTTACATCACTATCCTCTATAATCTAAAGTCAAAGTAACTAAATGTCAATGATTTTATCTATGTATGTATTGAGCTCAAAAATTTGGCTATAAATTTGGACATTAGCGAACTGCTGAGCCCAAGACCGCAATAGGTTTGGGTCTTAGCTAAGTGTCTCGACTAGATTTTGGCCTGAATACCCATAAACATAATGTTTTTGGCTTAAGCATTTCAGTTAATCAGCCTATATAAGACAAAAAGACAAATATAAAATTCATATTGGAATGTCAATAAACCTTTTATGTCACAAACTTTCTCATTCTTAAGGCAGAAAGTAAGTTGAGCGAAGAGAACATATTATTTAAGAAGATCTGTCGCAAATTTTGTTAACCATATTTTAACATCTTCTTTTTTTAGGGGTTTTGGTAACTTGTCAATGGAATTTTTCGTATTTAAGCTTTAAGCGAAATTGTTTTGTCGTGTTCTTGAAATTTGGGCTTAACGTTTCTCTTTGATATTTTTTTTCTTTTAGGTTCCCCCACCAATTTTGGACGACAGCAAAACATATTTTTGAATGATTTTGTTGTATGTGTGTGTGTGTTAGTGTGTGCTTTTTGGGTTAGTTGTTCTTTCTTTCGTTTGTTTGTTTGTTTTTTTTTTTGTTTTTTTTTTTTGGTTTTTTGTTTGCAGCCTTGTTTGGCAGAGAGCGCATACCAAAACGCCAACGATAAATTTTTGAGACATTAAACTGCACTTTTGCAGACGCCGTCAACGAGTTGCCCCCATCCTAAATGGCAACAAGTAACTGCAACAACAACAACAACAACAACAACTAAAGTCAAAAGTCAACACGTTTGACATGGTCGACATGCAGACGTTACCATTGCGAATGCTAAAGAATCGGCCTCGGGCCAGGCCATGCCAGGCCAGACCGGGCCAGTCCAGATGCAGATGGTAGAAGTCTATGCCTCCATCCACATCACCGCCAGCATCTCCCTGTTTGTGTGTGTGTGTGTTGTGTGCCTTGTCCATATTTGAGTTCAGTTCAATAGCTCGCTCTCCGGCAATTTCACAGATCGTGTCGATGATCATGTCGCAATCGCAACAACAAACAAAAACACACACAAAATAAAAACGAAACGAGACCCCACGACAAGCTATGGCACATGCCCCCAGAGTAATCCAATAGAAAGGCAAAGCCAAGTGGAAGAGAACCTATCCACAAGGGTTGAGATCCATCCATATACAGGCAGACAGACAGATAGACAGACAGACAGGCAGACAGATGATGATGTTAAGGAACTACAATGACCTTGTCTAAATCAAACTTTAACTTCACCTTACCCAAGGGATAGATTCAATTCAATTTAAAGATGATGCAATGCACGAACATTTCAATATACTTTATCATGTACATTAAAGTTAAAATATTATCACTAAGCATACAAACAAACGCATGATTGTTTTGATTGGAACCCCAGTGAACTTCGGCAAAACCCTGAACTTCGTACTCCCAATGAGAGCGTAAAGTGGGGAGAGGGCCAAGCAGCTACGAAAATAATTCAGGTGTAGCACAGACTACAGAACGTGTAGTGCCCAGTTTCTGCCGTTAGATTTATTTTTAAATTTTAAGGCGTTAGTTTGTATTTCAGTAAGTGATGGGTAATTGTGTCGATGAAAATAATCAGCTGAGCTTAGAAGTTCGATAGTTTTATTAGTGCAACCCTAGCGAAGTGGCATCGTGCGCGATCACATGCATTGGTCACACTCTTTTCTGACGAACTTCCGCCCTGGCTAGACGCCTAAACCACGCTGCTCCTCCAGAAAATATATAAAAATTTAAATCTGAAATTTTCTTGGCCATCAAGCCGAATTATTAATTAAATACTAATCTGGAGCATCTAGGACAACAACTATTATAAAGTTTTGTGAATCTTATTATCCTTAAGTTAAATTTTTGTGGATATTTGAATCTTTGGAAGTTTCTAATAAGTTCTTTTGGAAACTTAGCCCTAATCAAATTGAATGCTGAAAGCCTAAGCAAGGAATTTTATATTTGAATTCCGAGAATTTGCCAGGGATAATTTTGGAGACACCGTGGGCTCAAAAGCTGCACACCGTGAAGGGCACCGAGACATTTTGACAAACACGACCAGCTTGGAATAGCCGCCCGAATCGGATACGGGCAGAGAAAGTTTCTTCGTTGCGGATTGAGAGTCCCTTAGACCGAATTTGTTGCATAGGAATGCCAGACGCTTGATTTAACCTAACATTTTATTCCTAAGCATCATCCAGCGGACGACGAAGGCCTTCGACGGACCGGACGGATGGGTAAGTCCTAAGTTCTTGAAAAATCATGTTCGATCTGGTATTTCCCTGTTTGTATGCAAAAAGAATACGAGTTCAGTGTCAAATAATCAGCAAATAAGAAAAATTCTCTCGCGTACAGTAAAGCTAAAGAAAAGATCAAAGAAAAGAGAAAATTGCCAATCAGTGTTGAGAAATTAAATCGATATTAAGAATCGCCTTTGACTGTGTGAGCGAGCCTACAGTTATTTATAATTAGTCTCGTAGTTTAAGTGGAAACTTCCAAATTCCAATTGACATTTTCATTTTTGAATATCTATAAGTTTATATATATCCACCTTACAATTAAGATTTCACAAAACAAGACATATTATCCCTAATTTGGCTTTTGGATGCCTGAAATGATCCAATTATTTAATTTGATTACCGTATATTATAAGAATCATCATTTTAGTTTAGTCGACTCGGATTATGTTTCCGACTTATTGAAGTATTTTGGTATTCCGTAACCCTCGTGAATAAATATCATTTGTAATGTTTGGGTAAAAGTTATGTGATCTTCCTTGTAGCGAAATGTGAGCGGTGAGCTGAATTATTTTGGGATTTTCCAGAATCTTGCGA
Source organism: Drosophila willistoni (assembly GCF_018902025.1). Lineage (NCBI taxonomy): Eukaryota > Metazoa > Arthropoda > Insecta > Diptera > Drosophilidae > Drosophila > Drosophila willistoni. The sequence goes on along the minus strand of NW_025814053.1, from coordinate 3,876,434 downwards.
AAGGAAAATCATTGGTTGGGAGGGTTTAGACGCGAAGCTATAATAACATCCTCATAGCTTCCCTATTCGTGCGATACTAATATACCCTTTTTCTCTATCCTTCTAGTTCATCTCTTTTGGTTAAATAATTGTGTAATATTCGTGCTCTAGGGACTTTGTTTTATTTTATGTACTACGGGTGTATTGAGTAATGCTGGTCCAAAGAACCCCCCCAAAGACTGTTTGCTAGCCGACAGCCAGAAGTCCCACCCGGACCAAACTTCTCGATACACGAAGCCCGTAGATGAGTTGGCTTTGGCCTAATTTGTGGTACTCTTGCCCATCATAACATCTGATGATTAGGGACTGCGAGAGAGACTACCTATATAGGCTGAACCTGACCTCTTCTTGGATCAAAGAAGATTCTTTGACTAAGAGGGGATGTACATGATCTGGATTCATTCCGGGTTGTGTACATTACATAATTTTGGCGCCCAACTAGGAGGCTTGTTAGACTTGTATACAGTTTCTCGGTTCAACCGTGTTTCTTTATAGGATTCAGGCTGAACTGAAGGGTTCAAGAATTTCAGGTTCCTTTTTCCTTCTCCTACTTCTTATTCTATCTCTTAATAAAATCCCCAGCCTTTTTATCTATCCTTTGCTATCAAAAATTTTTATTTTCCTTTCATTTCGCTTTCTTTTTGTATTCACGGATAGTTGGTTGAGTGACTTATTCATTAGGAATGCAGATATTTGGAGAATCCGAGTTCTGACCAGTGATAAGGCGCTTGAGCATTAATCGGTGAATATACTTAGAAACATATACAAACTCTACAAAATAGTAACAGACGTATATTATAGGCTGTGTTTTTCTTGGAATTCGTTAATTTTTGATTGTTTCGATTTTACGACCAGAAAGCACAATAGGCTTGTGATGTCGGCGTTAGCATTGTAGTTTATTGATTCCATTCATTTCTTGTAATTACAATAGAACAAATGCTTCAGCGAATATCAATGAATTGACTGCTTGTTCATCTGGAACTGCAGAGATTTGGCTAGGCCCGAATTCTGACCGATGATACAAAGTGAGCTCAGTTTATGATGTTGGTTGAAATTAGTCTTTTCGTTTTGGATTTGATATAGATGATTAGGTCTAGAACGACAGGATTTCTCTATCCCTTCACATATAAATTTCTGAGATTGAACTATCCATTAGTTCAATTCTCCCTCTATATTAGTACCGCACCTATAATTTTGCTCACTCTCACTTTTAAAACAAGGAAGATAATCGTTATATGATATAATATATTAAAACAAATTAAATAAAGTATCTAAAGTAATTTTTGTGGAAAAATAATCAATATGCCAGTAATTCGGAGTAATGAAGAATTGAGTGTGCTACCAGAAGCAGAATGTACCATTTGCTTGAAAGCATTATTAGAAACAGAAGAGCTTAGGATTACTAAATGTAATCATGTTTTTCATCAGGAGTGTATAGAAAATTATATACAAGAACATCAGGAATGTAATTTTTGTAAGAAATTATGCCACCAGAAAGATTTAGTCCATTTTATAATGTCAGATCAAGCAGAGGGTCCCATAGTTAATAAAAACAAGAAAACCCATAATACTAGAGCTCAATCACAATCAAGCAATGTAGCATCTCCGGCTAGTCAGTCAAAATCAGGAGGTAGAGGTAGAAAACCTAAATCTTCAACGGCACGTAAACCGGAGAACTCGAATCAACAGCGTTCAGCTCGGTCACAGCAACAATCAATTTCAAATCGAGCAGCTGAGATAAATGTTAATTCAATTTTTGAAAGAATGGAATATTTAATTGATCAGAGATTGGGAAATTTGAATTTAAATAATTCAGTTGGACGATCTAACAACCACGATGATCGCGTTCCAACCCCAAGATCAGATTCAGTATCACACCATTATATTAATCCTGGAAAAGCCGCCCAATTAGTACAAAGTTGGGGTATTAAATTTGATGCGTCTCCTAAAGGTCCTACAGTATCAGAGTTTCTATACAGAATAAAAGCATTAACTGTAGACAACTTTCAGAGTGTTTTTACACCGGTATGCAGAAATTTACACCTACTGTTAACCGGAAGAGCCAAGGAATGGTATTGGCGTTATCGAAAAGAACATGACGAAGTTATTTGGGAAGAATTTCGTATGGATTTAAAACAAGAATACGACGATTTTAAGGATGATGATTTGATTCTTGAAGAAATACGTAACCGAAAACAAAGGAATGGTGAAGCATTCGATGTTTACTATGAAGACGTAATGACTTTGATATCGAGATTGGTAATACCTTTGGAGGAAAAACGACTCGTACATCAGCTACAAAGAAACCTGATTTCAGAAGTACGAGAAGCTTTATTATACGTTCCAATTGAATCGGTATCTAAACTTCGCCAGTTGGTGCACCGCCGAGAGCAATTTCTCCGTGAAGAATCAGGAAAACGCATTACGAAGTATACAAATGTTAGGAAGAACATCGCTTTACTCGAAGAGACAGACGAAAATCCCGAGGAAGAAGATATTCAACCGGAGTTAAATGCAATTCAAGTCAAGGAAAAGAAATACATTTGTTGGAATTGTGACATCGAAGGACACAGATGGGACATGTGCTTAGAAGAGCGCCGCATTTTCTGCTACGGATGTGGAAAGAAAAATGTCTACAAACCACAATGTGATGTATGCCTATCCCGTTCGAAAAACTCCAATCAGGGCCCATCATTCCGTCGCAGTCGAGTGGACCCTCAGTAGATGTCAAGAATGACACAGCGACAAACACCATAACACCAGATTTGACAAATAAAAATCAGCCGTATCCCAGACTACCATACCATCAACGGCTGCAAAACTATTTAGCGATTCGAGATAAAATATTTGCACAGGAGGTTGCAACTTGCCAGTTTATTAGAAGTCGCTCAAGCGAACGTCTGCGTCGCTTTTGGAAGAAAGTAAAAGATGTCCAAAGACGAATAATAGCGTCTATGATTAACAAAGCCGCAGATGGCCGTTTCTACGCTCCAGTGAAGTTTCTCGAATTTTCTGAACTTGGTCTATTGGATACTGGAGCCAATATCAGTTGTATCGGATCAGATTTAGCAGCAAAAGACTGGACGAAATATCCCGGATTTTCGACTATTGTTTCAAGTGTGGCCACAGCAGATGGGAAAAGACATCCATTTACCGGAACAATAAGAACAGAGGTACAATACGAAAGCAAGCGAAAATCTCTTTCTCTTTTTATTATCCCGTCATTAGCGAAACGAGTTATTTTAGGAATCGATTTCTGGAAATCTTTTGAGTTATGTCCAGAATTTTCATCTCGTTGTAAGACTAGCATATTAGAAAAAAATATTCACTCGATTGATGACGAAAAGAAATGTTTATTAAACCCAGAGCAAGAAAAAAGATTAAACGATGTGATTCAATTGTTTCCGGATTTCAAACAACAGGGATTAGGCCGAACTCCACTTATTGTTCATGACATAGAGATCAAAGAAGCAACTCCAATCAAACAACGCTTCTATCCTGTGTCGCCAGCGGTTGAAAAGTTGATGTATAAAGAAATCGACCGAATGTTGGAAATGGGAGTGATCGAGAGAGCCAATAGTCCTTGGAGTTCTCCTATGCGTCTGGTTATAAAACCCGGAAAAGTGCGATTATGTTTGGATGCAAGAAAAATAAATGAAGTCACCAAAAAGGACGCATATCCGCTGCAAAGCATAGATGGAATTTTCGCGCGACTGCCCAAAGCAAACTTTATAACAAAAATTGACTTAAAAGATGCCTACTGGCAAATTGCTCTTTCAGAAAAATCCAAACCCATAACAGCTTTCACGATACCCGGCCGCCCCTTGTACCAGTTCACTGTAATGCCATTCGGACTATGCAACGCTTCGCAAACCATGGCACGATTAATAGACGATCTAATTCCAGCAGATCTGAAATATTGTGTGTTCGGATACCTAGACGATCTTTGTGTGGTGTCAGAAGACTTTGATACTCATTTAGAAATTCTAATTCGTATGTCTCAGCAATTTAGAAAGGCAAATCTAACTTTAAATATAGAAAAAACAAAGTTTTGTGTTACAGAAGTGCCATATCTGGGCTATATTATAGGAAGAGGAGGAATTTCAACAGACCCTGCTAAAATAGAAGCAATAAAGACTTGGCCAATTCCGAAAACGATAAAGCAAACCAGAGGTTTCTTGGGTGTTGTTGGTTGGTATCGTAGATTCATTGATAATTTTTCTGATATTACATTTCCGATAACCCAATTACTAACTAAGAAAAAGAAATTTTATGGACACAGGAAGCTCAAATTGCCTTCGAAAAACTTAAGGAAAAGCTTACCTCTGCACCGATCTTGATCAATCCAGACTTCAATAAGAAATTCTTCGTGCATTGTGATGCAAGCAACTATGGCATCGGAGCAATGTTGGTACAACTGGACGAAGAAGGAGCTGAGAAACCTATAGCATTTATGTCGAAGAAGTTAACAACAGCTCAACGAAACTATAGCGTAACAGAACGCGAGTGCTTGGCTGCTTTGGAAGCAATTGAAAAATTCCGCTGCTATTTGGAACTACAGGAATTCGAAGTCATAACCGACCACGCCAGTTTAGTTTGGTTGATGCGACAATCAGATTTGAAAGGAAGACTCGCGAGATGGGCCATGAAGCTGCAAGGTTATAAGTTTGAAGTAAGTCACCGACGAGGTCAAGATAATGTAGTACCCGATGCCTTGTCCAGAATGTTTTCAGAGGATTTGTGTGCTTTGGAAGAACTTCGCCCCTTAGTCGATTTAAACTCTCCTAGTTTCAATGACGAAGAGTATCAACAACTAAGACAGAAAATTGAAAAAGAACAGGAAAGATACCCGGATTTGAAAATAACAGATCAATTTTTTTATATACGCACGGAGCATGATGATGGAACAGAATCCAGTCAAGTCAATATTTGGAAATTATGGATTCCACAAAGTTTGTCCAAAGAAGTTATAAAACGAGCTCATAAAGACACGATATCTGCTCATGGCGGAATGGCAAAAACTTTGGAGCTCATACGTCGGACATTCTTTTGGCCTGGCATGGTGGTACAGGTGCGTGATTATATACGAAACTGTGAGACGTGCAAGTCAACGAAAGCACCTAACCAAATCTTAAAGCCACCAATGGGTAAGCCCGCAGTATCAGAGAGACCTTTTCAGCGATTATATATTGATCTTTTGGGACCATATCCGAGAAGTAAACGTGGTCATATCGGACTCCTGATAGTGGTTGATCATTTATCGAAGTATCATTGGCTTCAACCCCTTAAAGTATTTAAGAGTAATGTGATTCAAGAGTATCTACAGGATAATATATTCTTTAGATACGGAGTTCCCGAGATATTGGTTAGCAACAACGGATCACAATTCAAGGCAAGCGAATTTAACGCATGGTTAACGACGTTGGGTATAAAACATATATATACAGCAGTTTATTCCCCACAGTCGAATGCCTCTGAGAGGGTAAACAGATCCATAATTGCAGCAATACGCGCCTATCTCAAAGAGGACCAGCGCAAATGGGATTTACACATACCTGCTATAAGTTGTGCACTAAGGAATTCGTATCATCAGAGTATAGGATGCTCTCCTTTCCATGCTTTGTTTGGCTTTGACATGGCCACACATGGTTCCCAATATACTCTTCTCGAAAAGATTAACATGCTGAATGAATCGAATAACGTGTTGCGAAAGGACGATCAGTTAGCATTACGGCGTAATTTTCTCAAGAAGAATATAGCACAGGCAGCGGAGCAGAATGCAAAGGTATATAATCTGAGGACCAAGGAGGTTAATTTCAAAGTAGGACAAGAAGTCTTTAGACGTAATTTTGGACAGAGTAAATTCCAAAAATGCGTTAGTGCTAAGTTAAACTTGTTGTGGCTAAAGTCTCGAGTTCGAGAGAGATTAGGAAACTGTTATTATGTGTTAGAGGATTTAAATGGTAAACTGCTAGGAACCTATCATGCTAAGGACATTAGGCAGTAACTGTCTTTTTTCAGGTTAATACTCCGAAGCAAGCTCTAGTATTATCCTGTGGTTGTAGTGCCCAGTTTCTGCCGTTATATTTATTTTTAAATTTTAAGGCGTTAGTTTGTATTTCAGTAAGTGATGGGTAATTGTGTCGATGAAAATAATCAGCTGAGCTTAGAAGTTCGATAGTTTTATTAGTGCAACCCTAGCGAAGTGGCATCGTGCGCGATCACATGCATTGGTCACACTCTTTTCTGACGAACTTCCGCCCTGGCTAGACGCCTAAACCACGCTGCTCATCCAGAAAATATATAAAAATTTAAATCTGAAATTTTCTTGGCCATCAAGCCGAATTATTAATTAAATACTAATCTGGAGCATCTAGGACAACAACTATTATAAAGTTTTGTGAATCTTATTATCGTAAGTTAAATTTTTGTGGATATTTGAATCTTTGGAAGTTTCTAATAAGTTCTTTTGGAAACTTAGCCCTAATCAAATTGAATGCTGAAAGCCTAAGCAAGGAATTTTATATTTGAATTCCGAGAATTTGCCAGGGATAATTTTGGGGACACCGTGGGCTCAAAAGCTGCACACCGTGAAGGGCACCGAGACATTTTGACAAACACGACCAGCTTGGAATAGCCGCCCGAATCGGATACGGGCAGAGAAAGTTTCTTCGTTGCGGATTGAGAGTCCCTTAGACCGAATTTGTTGCATAGGAATGCCAGACGCTTGATTTAACCTAACATTTTATTCCTAAGCATCATCCAGCGGACGACGAAGGCCTTCGACGGACCGGACGGATGGGTAAGTCCTAAGTTCTTGAAAAATCATGTTCGATCTGGTATTTCCCTGTTTGTATGCAAAAAGAATACGAGTTCAGTGTCAAATAATCAGCAAATAAGAAAAATTCTCTCGCGTACAGTAAAGCTAAAGAAAAGATCAAAGAAAAGAGAAAATTGCCAATCAGTGTTGAGAAATTAAATCGATATTAAGAATCGCCTTTGACTGTGTGAGCGAGCCTACAGTTATTTATAATTAGTCTCGTAGTTTAAGTGGAAACTTCCAAATTCCAATTGACATTTTCATTTTTGAATATCTATAAGTTTATATATATCCACCTTACAATTAAGATTTCACAAAACAAGACATATTATCCCTAATTTGGCTTTTGGATGCCTGAAATGATCCAATTATTTAATTTGATTACCGTATATTATAAGAATCATCATTTTAGTTTAGTCGACTCGGATTATGTTTCCGACTTATTGAAGTATTTTGGTATTCCGTAACCCTCGTGAATAAATATCATTTGTAATGTTTGGGTAAAAGTTATGTGATCTTCCTTGTAGCGAAATGTGAGCGGTGAGCTGAATTATTTTGGGATTTTCCAGAATCTTGCGAAAGGAAAATCATTGGTTGGGAGGGTTTAGACGCGAAGCTATAATAACATCCTCATAGCTTCCCTATTCGTGCGATACTAATATACCCTTTTTCTCTATCCTTCTAGTTCATCTCTTTTGGTTAAATAATTGTGTAATATTCGTGCTCTAGGGACTTTGTTTTATTTTATGTACTACGGGTGTATTGAGTAATGCTGGTCCAAAGAACCCCCCCAAAGACTGTTTGCTAGCCGACAGCCAGAAGTCCCACCCGGACCAAACTTCTCGATACACGAAGCCCGTAGATGAGTTGGCTTTGGCCTAATTTGTGGTACTCTTGCCCATCATAACATCTGATGATTAGGGACTGCGAGAGAGACTACCTATATAGGCTGAACCTGACCTCTTCTTGGATCAAAGAAGATTCTTTGACTAAGAGGGGATGTACATGATCTGGATTCATTCCGGGTTGTGTACATTACAAACGACGAAGGCAGGCCTACGTCGCTTGTGATTTCGTTCTGTCTATGTATGTGTACACTCGTCGGTACATGCTCAGGCTTCGTATAGTGTGTGTGACGTGAAGTTGTACAACATCGCATTTCAATAGCTCGCTCGACCAAAAATTTTAATTTTCGACAAAACAGCGACAATGCGTATAGGATATGCCCCTGTGGAAAGAATATCAAGAAATATTGCCATCTGCTTCGCATGTATCCCGGTGACTGTGCCGATAGAGTGCTCGTTTGTGATGTGTCTTGGGGAATGTAATGTCCCTGGTTCGATTCCTAACTCGAAATCGTCGGCTTAAATAAGGTTTTTTTCTATTTTATAATTTTGTTTTCTTTTGTGGATTTTTTGTTTCTTTATTATACCCTTGCAGAGGGTATTATAAAATTGGTCAGATGTTTGTAACGCACAGAAGGAGACGTTTCCGACCCCATAAAGTATATATATTCTCGATCAGCATGAGAAGCTGAGTTGATATAGCCATGTCCGTCCGTACGTCCGTCTGTGCGAATGCGTTTTACTCAGCCGTCTTAAGAGCTATCGGGCTGAAATTTTTTTTCGGTGTTTTTTATTACCCGGGAAAAATAAAGTATGAAAACCATCAGGATCGGACCACTATATCATATAGCTCTAGAAGAACTAGAAGAAACATTTTTATAAAAATTGGAGTATGCTATGAAATTTACATATGTGATATAAAACCCCAGATCCCAAAATTTGAATGTGATCGGATAAATATAACACAAGTTACAGTCAATATAATAATCGGCTCTGCCGGCAGCGCTGCTTGCTGTCTACTACGTCTTTCGTCATCAACAGAGTACATGCATACACACACAGACGCAACGCTACAGAACGAAATCACAAGCGACGTAGGCCTGCCTTCGTCGTTCTGTAGTCTGTGCTAGACCTGAATTATTTTCGTAGCTGATTGGCCCTCTCCCCACTTTACGATCTCATTGGGAGTACGGAATTCGGGGTTTTGCCGAAGTTCTCTGGGGTTCCATGACTATGTGTTGTATGGTTAGTCGTATTATCTTCGGGACAGCTGCTATTGCAAATTCGTATCCCCTTTTTCGATGCCTTTTTGCAAAGTTAAAATTACGCCTAACTTATGGCAAGAATCTGATGAAAGATACAACTTTATTTTGCCTCGTGTGATGCCAAATAAAACAAGTTATTTATTACGTGACCCAAAAATGACATGACAACAAATTAAATAAGTAATTTTGCGAAATATGTTCAGAAAGATTTATATATACATATATGTACTCATATGTTATACGATTACAATTATTTCGATTGGATTTTCTACTGTAAAAAATTCAAGTTTTTAAACAAAGTCCAATCAAATAAACTAAAATTCCTTGATAATAGACCAATCTTTTTATAGGAAATCCTAGTCTAGTGAAAGTCTTTGGTTAAAGCATCTTCATAACCGAATATGGGTTTAGTAACAATTGATTGACAAAGGATTTATTAAAAATTTTTAATCTTTGAAATGCATCACAACATTTGGAAGTAATTTTCAAAAATAGTTTCCTGAGTTTTTCCAAATAATATTGATAGCATGATCTCTCTCTCTCTCTCTCTCTTTCTATTATCTTTAAGAGCGAATTGATATCTTAGCAAATTTATTTTTAAATTTAATCTGTAATCAACTTGCCCTTGTCGTGCAGATATTAACCTTCTTTTTGGATTATAAAATTGGGTGCCAGGACCACACAAAGAACGTAATGCCATCAGTTTGATTTCTTAACTTAATGTCTTGTTAATGCACTAAAAATCAACTTTCAATGTATTGCATAAAGAGGGAGAAGGGAGAGGGAGAGCGAGAGGAAGAGGGACTTTCATTTTCAGCTGACCTACTGACTGACTTTTCATATAAACACATTGAATGAATGAATGGCATCATCATCACCATCATCGTCATTGATATAATCATCAGTTGTGGAGAAGCTCGTTAAATGTCAAATCGCATTGAAAGTGCAAGCTGGTAAGCAGGCAAGCTGGCAGACAGACAGACAGACAGACAAGGCACCGCGCCAGGTGACGGCAGATCAGAACAGGTGGGCGTCATCGCGACATGGAGTCAACTGAAACTGACACTGACATTTTCTTTGAAATACAGAGAGTGATAGAGAAGGGGTAGGAAGTGATGTAGATTTTGTTTATCCCCCACACCAGTTGCCGTTATGTCAGTGGGTGTTGGGTCTCTTTGAGTTTCCAATGCGTTTTCATTTTAACGGATTTTGTCATCTATTGTGGTTGAGGATTGCGTCAAGTAAACCGCACAACAAAACTAAAACCGAAAAACAAAAAAAAAAAAAAGAAATCGGTATACATTCACATAGATTACTTCTTGGTGGCGGTGGTTGGCCTTCTTCTCCTTCTACTTCTACTTCTTAAAGGTGTGCCCCGGTTTTTTTGTGTGGTTAATTGCGTTAGCGTTGGCGTTGCCCGCCGACCGACCACCCACAATCAATGACGATGGATTAGAACGGAATGGGAGGAAGGAAGAGAGCATAAACATTTGATTTTCACTTTAGTTCTCAATTAACTTTGATTTGGCCCATTTGATATGGCGGAGGGGTCGCAAAAAAGGTGCAGAGCAACCGTTAAATGTTGATGGCCAGTACGTCGATTGTGTTTGCTGCCATTGCTGCTCTTGGCCCTATTGAACCTGCTGTCCAGGTCACTTCCGCCACGCGCTTTTTTGTTTGTGCTGACCTAGCTGGCCTTCAAATGACCATTAACGGGCGCTCATCGATTTTGTGTTACGCCAAGTGCGCCAAATACAATAAAAGAACAACGAAAAAAAATGGGAGCATCAGGACTACATCATCGGCATACCGGTATGTCATATTGTAGATGTCCTTGGAGTAGATTTAGTCCTTTTCATGCTGCTTAAACCCTTCTCAAACGTTTAAATAATGAAAAATGAACCTCTTTTAAAATTGTCATTTAATTTATCGACTACTAATTTGACTATCATAACAGTGTCATCACTAGCAACAAAAGCACACAACGAAAAGCTCCGATTGAAAATCAACTTCTGTACATTAATTAATTTCATCTCTGTTATCTCAAATAATGTGATTTCAAATAATACCAATACATATAGATTTGCCCTTACAAGTATGCAATTGTATTAATTCAAAGAGTCCTTTGGCAATGGTTAGCTTTATTTATCATGATCATAGTACTGTACTTACCACAACCAAATCGTTATCACGTCCTGTGACCACTGTAGCTCCTAGCCATTGATAGGATTTACGATCGATAGTTTCGCCTTGAGTATTTTTGTTGTTACCTTTTGAAAGGAGAAGATGAAAGAGATTGATTAAATGAAAGCATTATGGCAAAAGAAAAAAAATTTGTCAATTTGCATAAAACCAAGAAGAGAAACAAGTAAATTGAACATTAAAATATAAGACAAACGACGAAGGCAGATTTAAAATGTGCAACGGAAATCAACAATTTAGTTGAAATTAATGTAAATATTTTTGCGTTTCTTCATCGTCATATCTTTCCTTTGTGGTAGGTGGTGCTTAAGAAATAATATGAAAACAAAAAGAAAAAGAGAATGAAAAAAAAAACTAACAATAAGCAAAGCAAACTAATTAAGTTGCTCTGAATTTGTGATATACACACACACACAAAGATACAAAACACTTGAAAAATTATGATGGACACTTCCGTTTTACGCAATGATTTATGACATAATTGTGTGTATAATGAAAAAGGTAATTTGTAAATTATATATTTTGTGACAAATATGCTCCAAGAAATGGGTGGAACAGAACAGATGATGGCATTGGTGATATCAAATGAATAAATCAATTAATATTCATCTTTCCAAATATTGGCAAAATGACTGGTGACGGGGTGAATAATGCAAAATAATGAATAAACACTTTGGGCAAATGAATCAGAAAGAAATTCGGCATGAATCATAGGTTAATGGCGTTTGATGATGCGAATGTTGTTGAAGGGCGATGATGACTATGAGAGATGCTATGAGAGATACATATAAACCAACCTGCTAGCCGAATGAAGCACCTGTTTGCTCCTGGTCAAGCATTTCAAATAACAATTTTTTAGAACAGTAAAGATACAAGATAAATATACATATGAGTGCCACTTAGCCAACAAAGGGGTTAGCCCAAGAAAAACAGAGACTAACTGTCAGTTGCAATGGGGTTTGTTCAAATTTATGCATTTCACTCAACGAAGACACTCCCAATCCTAAAATATCATCACACCCAATAGACACCATGGGCAAAAAGTCGTCATATAGTCCATATGGTGTGAAAAAAAGCTTGGCATCGATTAATTATCTTTCAAAATCAATATGGGAAAAATCATACTTCCTTGAGATCAAATCATTTATAACTTATGTAGTTTCTATCGAAATTTTAATTCAACTTAAGAGAATTTTTGTTAAGATCGGAGTATTAATATGTTACCATAGCAATTACTTTACCGATAAGTGCTTACTTACATCGTTATACACAACTATCGATATTTTGTCATCTTTAGTAAAAATTTCTTGAAATTGGATCATTTATAACTCTCTTGTTCTTTAAATTCAACTTAAGTGAGTTTCCTTAAGATAAGAGTATTAATATTTTAACTGGTAGTTTCCATAGCAATTACTTTTCCAAACAATTATCGATAATTTTCCATCACTAGTTCACGCAATAGTAAAAACTAATTTTTGTATTTCTACCACAACTGCATTAACTTTTTTTTTAAGAAACAGAATTTATAAGTTATTCCAATTGTTGATTTTAATTGTCTTTTGCTCGATTACACCTGTAACGTTTATACATAAGTTGAAACAGGTGCAAAAACCAAACCAAATTTTTCATTATTTCTGTTTCTATATAGTTCTATTAATAATTTGTTACCTTTCAACCTATACTAAACTATTCTATAAGCAAAAGTAATAGCCCAGGGAACACAGATGTTACTTTTCAGTGAAATGAAACCATAAAACACAATTACTAAGAACATTTCAATTAACTATTTATGTAGCATAAGTCAAATTTACAATTCCTGTGCTTTAAATGAGGTGACTTTATGTGAAATAAATCTACATTTCTGTCAAGGAAAATCAACTTTTAGCCCACAGTGCCTATGGCCATTACCGAAGACGGCCAAGTCAATTTGGTAAACCTTGACAATGTGTATGCAAAAAATATACATTTCTTCTTGTTTATATCGGTTTTATCATTTCCGTTTTTTTGTTATTGTTGTTATGCGTGTGTTGCATTCAGGAACTTATACACTTCCTCTCTCTCCCGCTTTTCTGCTAAAAATAACACATTTGCATTTTTATGCATTTGGCATACAACGTAAGGAATATACTTATACTTATGTATGTACATATATTCTGGAGACTCTTGCCAATCTCAATACTGAAAACTGCTTGATATACTGCTGCTACACGCATGCGTGTAAGCCATAAATAATCCCAAGTGCAATTTCTGTTTGTCACTGGCGCCAATTTGATTGAGTCACGCCGCTAGATAGACCTAGACCCAGACCCCATAACGAGAGTACTAATACCTATATATATACATATTTCCATTAGTGGACTTACCTTTTGAATCGAAGGCCACCAATTGGCAGTCATCGTCTTTCAGGCTGCATTTGAATACACCACCAGCCTCAATAACGCCCATTTGAATGCGGGATGTATCATATTTGGGAGCTCCAACAATTAGACTAAAAAAGGTAAAAAATAGAAGGTCGCATTAGAGAATTAAAACCTAAGATATATGACATTAGATTGCTTATCTTACTTCAACTAGTTCATGATCAGCAGGCGGAACGACCTGAATCAGTTGAAATGCCGTTGATAGGTCGCAGACAATAATTATTCTATATATATAAATCAATCAATCTTAACAATTGTGAATGGGATTAAACTTAATTGCTAAGTGTCCACATTGCTTTGGGCAATTTAAGGAAACGACTTTCAATTGAAAAACAAAAATGAATTCATTATAAAAATTGCATTTAGGGGTTTTACATTCATCCTTCTGTAAGGTATAACTATTGTACTCTCATCACCCTCGCCCTTAGTCTCATGCTCTCTCTCTCTCTTCCTTCTTTTTCTCTGTGTCTATCTCTGTCTCTCGGAGCACTTCTAGTTGTAGTTCATCATTGGCACGCACATTGACAGCTGTCATTAGCATTCATTGCGGAAGCGGCATCGGCATCGGCGAAAAAAAAACACAAAAATTAAAGGGAAAAAAATTACTATTGAAGGGTCCGCCATGGGCCGCTCAAAAATTTCTGCCATAGGGTGCAGCAGTAAATGGGCCTTCATTAAAATTGAAAATAATAAAAATGAAAACATTCTATGTGTGTGTATATATGTATGTATGTATGTACATATAACTAGAAGCCGACAACGGCAAATCAAACACTTGAAAGTTAATTAAAAACGTGCCCGACCCAAACGACGACCACGATCTTGCTTCCACCACCATCACCGCCACTGCCACCGCCACCACCACCATCAGCACCACCTCCAACCTACAAACTCCTAAGGCCCACATGCAACAATTTGACGCTTGAGTAAAGCAAAAATTGCACAGATGCGTGAAACAAGAAAACGACAACAAAGTCGATTTCTCGATGTCGATGTCGATGTTGATGAATTAAAAAAGCCTTCTCTGTTGATATTTGAACTTGGTTTTCATCGACGCAAAATCTTGTGGAAAATTTGTCCAATAAAATTTGTTGAAACACAGAATTCTATCCACTTTTTTATAAGAATTCGTTTTGTGGCATTTTATAGATTGGCGCTGACATCATTGGCATTCAAAGCATTGCTCGATTTGATCATTCTCTCTTACAATACCCTAAGAACTAAAATCAAACTGAGTATATTTGGCCTCACCAAATTCTTTCAATCATTCATTCGATATTTGTCAACTTTTTAGGCGCTTTATTAGTTCTGTAATGATTAGGATCTTCATAATCGATTCAACGATCAAAGTTGAGACTTTAGAAAGAAAAGCTAACGATGTCGATAAACGATAACTACAAATGCCAAAGTGATCTTCAAAAAGCGATGACTACGATGCCGATAGATTAAACATAGTTTAGGATCATAAGTGATAGATAGCACTTATTGATATTGCTACAGAGTATTTTGAAAGTCGAGTTAAATTTTTGTTACAGCTTTTAATTTATTTGTTTTTTTTTTCGAACATAATTAATACAATATTTATGAACAGACAAAGCCAGCAATGACAATGAGGCGCTATATAGTGAGACCAGACATCGAACCAGTAACAGGTTTCATATATCTCCCTCCCAAACCCCACTCCCCTCAACTGTCCACAGCTCTTTGGTGTTCAGTGGGCTCAACACTTTGCATTTTATTGAATGAAAATGGCAAAATGAATTTATTTCATAAATATATATATATATATTTTTTTGAATATTATGACGAATTATGCTGATTTAAATGAACTATTATTATTACTAACATTTAATACGAATGCAATATGCGATATCGTAGGAAATGAGCAATCTTTAACATTATTTGCAGAACACATTATCAGTAAGACTAAAAGTAAATGAATAATTTTATTTAGAAAAATTTGTGTATTAAAATAATAAGAATTTGCAAAACGTTTCAAGAGATTATTTTCATGACGTGCCCATATCCTGGCAGTCATTTTAATTCAGGAAGTGATTCAAGATTATTCAGAAAATTTTAAAATATGTAGAAATTGTGATTTGAGTAAATATATATTTAAACTCTTAGTATTTTGGGGAGTTTTAAATTAATTTCTAGTCACAAATTTGATTCAAGTTGAAGATCTAAAATCATTTGGAATTAAAAATTTTGATCTAGTACATATTTTTCCAATAGATCAGAGTTTTTCTATCACTTCTCTCAGTATTTTGCATCGATGCGAATAATGAAAAACAATTTAAGATTTATTTTTGTGTTAGTTTTTCCCCCTTTTTATGTTTTTTTTTTTTTTTTAAATTAAAGCAGCACGCGTCAGTCTTTTGAATTTATTATGTATGTATATGTAGATGTATGTACATATGTATGTGTGTTTGATATATTTTCAAACGCGTGTGCAATGAACCAAATAGAAAATAAAAGCAAAATTGACATACAAACTCAACACACAATTCATTTGTTTGGAAGGCAAATCAAAATCAAAAATCAATGCTCTTCAATAAAAGAAATGAAACGAAAAACACACAAAAAGTGTAATCGTAACAAAGGAAACAACTAAAATAAAGGCGCCAAAAGTAGAATCATTCAATTGTGGCCATTATACGATATGTAGTTGAGGCACACACATACACACATATAATCCCAATGCAATTTCAATGGCTCAATTACCAAATCCCCCATGAAACAATTTTCACCCCGTCTACCATTCTTGCAAGGGATTCAAAAATTAACTGGAAGAGACGCATATGTGTGTGCATTCAATATAAGGAGAAACGCGTAAAGAAATGAAAAACCTTTTGCTGGATCGCACATTGAATGTTAAGTTCGAAATGAACGTTGTCGTCTTCGTCTTCGTCGACGTCGCGTGCAGCAGCCGCAATAAAAATAATGTTTAAAAATAAATTTTCGTCTTTTTTTCCTTTCTGTGTTTGTAAATTGTTCTTGGATTACCTTGGTGCCGGCGTTCCCTATGGGTCCCTTCGCTTGATCCCTCACTCTATAGCACAATAATACAATACAATACAACACATGCCGAACATCCGTTCCTTTAGCTCGAAGGATAGCACGGGATCCGATTCATACCATAAGTGAGTGAGTGAGCGAGTGAGGGAGGGAGTGAATGAGGCCCTCATGTGGGTGCGCGTGCGCGTGTGAAGCTGCGCATGCTTCCTGCCTCTGACTGATTCCCTCTCTTTCTCTCAAACCATCTTTCTCTCTGTCTGTCTCTCTATTAATGTCTCCGCGAAACGAAAATGAATGAATGCCACGTGCATAGTGGTTGAGATATGTATGCGACCTACGAATATTCATTGGAATCCGTTCCAACAGCTGTCACACACAATCTCTACGGATTCTGTGTGACGTTTCATCTATTTTTATCAATTTCGAATACTCAAAGATTGATATTTGAAAACGTTTCGAGTACATTTTTGGGGGAAAGTCCAAAGGTATTTTCTATTAAACGGAAGTAAAAACTATTTCTTATATCATTCCATAAACTTTTGACCTGCAGTGTGACTATTAAATGGGAAACCTTTTTAAAATAATACAAATAGAGTTTCCACACACACACACACACAGACACACACACATACACAAAATCAGCAAGTCATTTTATCCCAGAGTCAGTTTCGAAGTTAAAGGAACCGAAACGATTGAGGCAAAGTCAATGACAGGGTGAGGGTGAAAGCGAGGGCGAAGGCGAAGGCGTGTCGGCGCTAAACATGTGTGCGCCTCATTTCGCCCCCTCCTCCTGAGTGTGTGTGGGAAAATAACTAAGAATTAACCGTTCTATTCCACACGTGACGCGGTTTGCCCTCCGCAGGCGCTACGAAAATGAAGGTTCATTTATGGTTGCTCATTGAGCCATTTACCTAAAAATGTGCCCAAAGACCCAGCATGTGACTTTCTTTCTCTTTGTCTCTTTCTCCTCTGTGTGTGTGTGTGTTTTTCCAACACCTTTTTTACACATTGACACTTCCGTATGTCATAGAAAAAAAAAGAGAGAAAGATAGAAAGAGGATAAGCAACCCAGGATGCGGTGGACCTCCAGCTCAATGTTGATCTTTATCTCGAGTGTCTGCAATCAAGCGGCAATTAAATGGCCACCGTACAACAACAACAACAACAACAACAACAGAAACGAACAAACTAATGTAAAGTACAGTAAATATTTGAAATCAATTACACATTTTTCATTGTGTCTGCCATTTGCCCAGTTGCCATTTCATAACCACAACAAAAGCAAAACGACCGACAACAACAGATCAAACCGAAGTAGTAGTAACAACAGCTGCCGACTCACTTATGCAATCGATCGTGCCCCCCTTCCGCCTCTGCCCCTGCCACATGCTTCTGCCCCTTCAGCTAGATCAAATTGGCAAAAGAGATTCAATTTGTGTTAAATGGAGAGATATTTCAAGTGATATTTTTGCTACTTCAGCATTCCTCAGAGTCCAAACAAAACAAACAAACTCTACACTTATGCACAAGATACACACACACACACACACACACACACAC
This sequence comes from Drosophila willistoni, assembly GCF_018902025.1. Lineage (NCBI taxonomy): Eukaryota > Metazoa > Arthropoda > Insecta > Diptera > Drosophilidae > Drosophila > Drosophila willistoni. The sequence goes on along the minus strand of NW_025814053.1, from coordinate 3,858,265 downwards.
ACATAAAATGTATCTTAGAAATATACTACTTCAGAGAGAGAGATAAAAAAAACCTTGCCATTAGCTTACCCGTACCCGTACATTCATATATCTGGGCAAAGTTCTTATCAAAATTCGTCTGGCACATCGCACATCTTCAGACAACAAGCAAGCCTCTTTGAAATTGTTTGAATTCTCAACCTCCATGATGCTCATTAGAGGTAGATTAAGATATGACACAATCGCATTTCAGTAAAGCAAAAGATAAACAGCGTAATATTACTTCATCACTTACTTTTTTTTTATTATACACTGAATATTCTCAACGACGATACTTTTAATACCAAATATGTACTTTTCTCATTTAACGTTGTGGTCTATAAACAATGCAGTATTATTCCTCTATCAGGATTAGCAAAAAGGCTACGGACTATCAGGGCGCTTTTTAAAGATTTTTAATCACTGAAAAGTTAAATTAAGTTTAATGTTCATTCATTTGCCAAAATATAATTCGGAAATATTCTGAAAAAAAATGAAAGTTTAAAAATTCTTAACCTTACGAATATGTAATTTTGCCAAATTTCAACCGATTTTGGAAAGTACATAATAACTTTATAATGCTTAATTCAATTGGAATGTATGTACATAAGTCGTGTCAAGTTCATCTTATCCAGCGAGACAAAAAAGGCCAATAAACAGCATAATAAATTTCTAAAAAAAAAAAAACCTAATTTCATGTAGCTCTAATTTTGTTCAATTTTTGAAGTATTTACAGTTTTACTAGTCATGGAACCCCAGAGAACTTCGGCAAAACCCCGAAATTCGTACTCTCAATGAAAGCGTAAAGTGGGGAGAGGGCAGTGCTGCCAATTTAGCTATTTTGCCAATAGATCTAGTGGGTTGCAACAAGGAAATGCGGGATAAATTGTGAAATAGCGGCTAGGGGGAATTATAGCTATTTCTCCGAGAGAGCCGCAGCAGCTATGAAAATAAGGCAAGCCTATGTCGTTTGTGATTTCGTTCTGTCTTTGTATGTGTGTACACTCGTCGGTACAAGCTCAGGCTTCGTAGTGTGTGTGTGACATGAAGTTGTCAGTTGTGTTGTATGGTTAGTGGTAATATCTTTTGATCTGCATTAAAATCTCTCAAACTAAATTATTTGCCAATTTTCGGATGATATTGTGATTATCATAATTTTTTTCAGAAATCTGAACGAAATTAAATTTTAAACGTATCCAGTTATTTGATGACACTTTAAAATATACTGACTTTCGATTTAATTGATTTATAAGTTTTTGAAATCGGTTCAAAAATTGACCAAAAATGCTGGCAAAAAAAAGGGACAGATTGACCAAAACTTATGTAATTTGCATTATTACCCCGAAAACTTATGTTTTTTTTAGATTGATTGCCTTTGTTGGCCTTTAACCAAAATGACAAATTTTCAGAGAGTTATTGATAACAACCCAAAAGAAACATTTTTGAAGCAATTAATGCTTTGATAAATAAAAACTTTAAATCTTTATGTTGATTCTTAAAAAGTTGGTAACTTTACTTGCTAATTAAGTTTAAACAATACATAAATCATAAGTATATAAAATTGTATTCCCGGCTTAATGAGTTTATCAACCATAAATTAGGGTATTCATTTTTTGCAATTGTTTGAGAAAAAAATGATCTTTCAGTTTGTCTAAAAATGTAAAAAAAAATACGCGAACTTAAGAATTGTCTCAAAATGCATTGGAAATGCGCAAACTCAATAAAAATGAGAATAGAAATTGGGCTAAATCTAAAAATGTCACATTCCAAAGTCTTGGTACAGAGTAGAGAGCTGCATGAATGATAGAAAAATTAATTCGAGTTAACAACATTCAAAACCAAATAAATGAATTGAATGACTTTGAAAATCGACTTCAACTAAATGAGTGTGCGACGTAAAAATCAGTCGCACAACATTCAAACGAAACAAAACGAATTGAATGAGTTAGAAAGTGAGTCAATGAGTTGCTATGATTCGAATGCATTCGAATTCCAATTCTGATTTTAGTATTTAGTATTTATTTGTATTGTATATTTTTGAACTATATGTGATTACTATACTACAAAACTAGAGTAGTTAGTGGCTTAGTGGGGACCTACTCAGACTACAATACTGTTGTTATCGGGTTCAAATCCCCTACAGAGATAGAGAAGAATTTTTTTTCCAAATAGTGAAGTATATTAAAAAGTAGATCCATTGTGTATATGATGGATTAAAGAATATAATTTTTTTTTATAATATATTGGAAAGCCCTATTTATGTTTTCACGGTTCGTGGCAACTAGGAATCTAATTTAGAAAAAATAGATTTTACAAAATTTGTCCCAAATTGTCAAATCCAAAACTGTGTCCTTAAGTTTTTGGTGTATAGCATATTTGAATTTTAATAGCCCCCATTTCGCCATTATTTTCCATACATTTTTGATAAAATAATTAGTTTTTGTTGCTTTTAAACATCCCAATAAAAATGAGTCAATTCGAATAATTCTAATGATTCGAGTGCCTTAGTACAATTCGATGTTTTGACACTCAATTCATTGCCTTTCATTAAACAGAGTTACGTATTTTGCGAGATATGACAAGTACAAACTCACACTCATTCATTTCATTGTGTAGTTGTCACTCATTTATTTGAATTCAATTCGAATGGATTCATTTGACTTCGACTTTGCTTCCATTCATGCAGCTCTCTAGTACAGAGTAAAATTGTTCCTAACTGATGCTCTCATCTTATTGATCTTAAACAAAAGTTTATTTTGCTTTAAACATGAGAGCAAACGCCGATCATTTTACCGATCAAGAATATGAATCTATACTTTATATAAACATTGATCTGATTAACATAATTATACAGGAATATCATAAATGGGAAAGCTCTATGAAAAAGTGAAACTCTACATAGAAATATATACTAAATATCTTTTCGTTATTTTTTTTTTTTGTTTCTAAGAGGCTACTCAAAAGATGTTTTTCATTTAAACGATTGCATGTGGTTATATATGAATAGAAAAAAAAGAATCGAATGGTATTTCACTTCCACTTATCGCTAACCTTAAATAGTCTAGACAAAAACAAGAAACGGGAACAGTTCTAATGAGCTAATGGCCATGTTTTAGATATTTCGGTGTAAAAGGAAACCTGTGCCACTCGCACTGAGGCAGTGTGGCAGGCACCTGCAACTTGGCTGCAACTGCTAACGGACTTAACGACTTTATTTGGCCAATTGGGTGAAGCAACATTGGCAACATTGGCAACATCGGCAACATTGGAGGGAGGATGGCAACGATCCTCACGGTTAGGCCAAACACTTGACCGTAAATAGCACAGCACGCACATTGGGGCAAAAATATTCACTGATTGTAACCATATAGTAAATTTGTAACTGTGTCAACTCAAGATACAGATACACAAACAAGCAAACAAACATACATTAAGTACGTACGTGTGTGTGTGTGTATGAGTGTGTATCTCTTGGATACGGATACATTTTGTGCTGTATTAATTGCTAGATTGCCGACAAGACGCAACTTACTTTGGCGTTCAGGGCAAACCACATTGGCCAACGACTTTGCCTTATAAACAATAACCACAACTAGTTACCCCACCACCCCCTACCCACAACCCCACCCCTTTGTCCCGCTCTTGTTCTCCTCTTGTGGATATGAAGGCAACTTTTGTTTGTGCACACATAATTATCTCTCTCTCTCTCTCTCTCTCTCTCATGAAATTGTGTGCTAGATGAAGATGAAGAGTCAGGTAATTTTCAGCTTTTAACGCACTTAACAGCATTGAGATTGTTTGGAAACGGCGCGGAGAGGGGGAGGGGGTGGTGGGAGGGCTTGAGGGAGAGGGGGTTAGTGTTAAGATGAAGAAGGTCTAGAATTAGTAGTAGAATATTGCTTGCCCTTCAGTCAAGAGTATCCATCACTTAGCAAACATTATGTGTTAATTTCTAGACAATGTGAATTGTTCGTAAAATCACTCAAGACTACTTATACATATGTACGTATGTATGTGGTGTGTCGGTGTGTGTGTGTTACTTCTTTAAATGAAGCTTAAAAGGGCCAAAATTAAGGGCTATTATATAAAAGTTTACTACAAGAAATATCGACTCTATATAGACCATATTGACAGTTATATAGTTTAAACTAGTGAAAAATTGAACCAATAAACCGAATATAAGGTTTTTTTTTAACTTCATTTATATATAATCTATAATAACAACTATAAACATTGTCTAAATCCATATCCATTTTTTTATACTTATTCTTCAAATTTGAAATGAAATAGAAGTTTGAATCCAAATCGATTTAAATTTATATACAGCTCGATTTCGATTAAGAAATATTGATACATAACTATATAGAAAGTATTAAATATTTAAAAAAAATGATCTGAAATCATTCTGGATAACATTATCGATGCGTGAAGTTGTTTCTGAATCAAATGATATCAAATTTCTGAATCAACTGATATAAAACAATAAGTTGCGATTACGTTTAAAAAATTCTGTATTACAAAAACGTTCCGGTTAAGTTTTTGATGATAAAGTTTATCATACGATAATTTTTTTGTAATTTTTTCTTTTAGTTATTTATAAAGATAGTTTCATATAAAGATAATAGAGGAAAAACTGATTCAAGACACAAACGTGTTTCCTAAAGTGAACTTTTAAGAGATTCGATTTTTGGAATTAAAAAAGTTAAAGTTAAACTAAGCTAGAGCATTAAATATTCGTTGCGGTTAATGGCATTTCAATTGAGGGTTTATTTCGTTTTGTATCCCAAAAACGTGTCGCATCTGTCTGGCCTTAGACATTCTCTGATATATCTCTGTATCTCTATATGAACTGCTCTGGGGCATCTTCTTCTTCTTCTAGAGTGTGGTGTGTGTGTGTGTGTGTTGTGTATGTGTGTTTATATGCGTCTGTTTATTGAATTGTAAACATTTTAACGTTGCATTTAAATAATTTTCCCGGCATACTTTTCGTTTTCGTTTACTTGGTTTTCTTCTTTTTTTCATTTCTGTTCCGTTGTGCTTCTCTTTAAAAAGCACTTAAAGTTCGAGAAAAAAAAAAACTGCTACACTGTGAAATGGCCAAAGGCCATTCACACACGTACTACAACTAGAGAGCCCAGATGCTGTTGCATTGATAGTCTTTCACCTCTCTATCGATGGGTTGGCATCTGCCTACCATTCCCTACTCTGCCTCTGCCGTCTGCCTCGGTCTCCTCATTGACTGTCTCTCATTGAGTCTGTGAGACTGTGTCTTAGTCCGAGTCTGTGGCTCTTGCCAAGTGAACGTGCGAAAAGTCAGACCACATATAACTACAGCTCATACTACTGATTAACACGCTTCATCGACCTGAACTTTGTCTTATCATTTCTAAAAGGCAAAGAAAGAAAAAAAATATGAGGAAACAAAACCTCCACAGTAAAGACAAGAAAAATCCAACTTACTTTGCGGTTCAAAGGCAAAATATGCCCATTAGAGATGATTTTTAAGTATACTACACTCCATTTAGATCATTGGGTCAAGCTGTCCATCATCAATTTGAATGAATGAATGATTGAATGAGCATACGAATTGAATCGAATGGCCAGATGACCAATACGCATCAAAGATCAAATATAAAATGATAAGCAAAATGATCTTAAAATATATGTACATATGTATATAGAAACCCAACCAATTAATCAGAATTCGGAAAGAAACGTAGAGACTTTTGTAAAGACTTATATCTTATGATTTATATTAATTTGTTTTGTTAATTCAAATAAGGTTTATGCAGCTTTTCTTTTCCTGATGTTATGGCCATCAAAGTTGGGCAACAAAACACTTGCAACTTCTATTTAAGTTATTTACATATATGTATGTAATGTAGATAAACATACATATAGTTGTTTCAAAAGATTTTCTTATCTGTTTGACTGTTATGAGCCACTTAAATGCACATTTTTCATGATTTTCGCCCTCGAAAGGGCCTAAAAAACAAAAAATTATCTAATTTATGTATACATATGTGCCAACATCTTTGTAAGAAGCAAGGCAAGAGAATAAAAGAACATTCGTATATGCTATCATCTTTTTTTTTTATTTTCTTATACATTTTATGAGCCGAAGACAGAGAGAGAGCTAAGTTGGATTCTGATTTCTTGACCCCTTATCACAATTTGATTTGAAATGTCTGTGCTGTTTGGAAACAATTATCAGAACCAAACCGAAACGCAGTATTAAAAAATATACATATAATACAGAATTCCGGTTCGATGTGGCGACTTTAAGTATACACTACCCTATCGAAAGAGACTCTCTTTAAAAGAAGTTGCTGCTTCTAAAGTGATCGAGAGGTCATCTCTGTGACCTGTAGACACCTTTCCGGTGTCTGCTGCTCGTCTTCTAAAGGTCATAACTTCCCACACACTTCCTTCCCCTTCTTTAAAATATGTAAATAGTTGTTTAAGGTTTTACTTACTTGCTTTGGCTGCCAGAGTAATCGCTTTGTCCCTTATGAAGGGCAATACTAAATCCAAACATCGAATTGCTCGCCTGTCGATATCTCACATAACTGGGCAAATCGATGTTGTAGGCGTGGCTGAGGTTTAATGTTAGGAGTAGGCCAAACCATTGAAGGAATTTGAATTTAATAATCATCTTCTCTGTGTGTGTGTGTGTGTATTTTGTAGATACTTTTTGGATCCTTTGGGCTTTTTGATGTCGTTGGGGTTTCTCCTTCTCTCTTTTCGGTGTTTTGTTGACGTTTCGTATCGGTGTTTTTTATTTTTTTATTTTTGTAAATTTTGTTTAATTATTGCATTTTCACAGCTGTTTGAATTTTTATGCGATTGGCCTAAATAAATTGTTTAAATTGTATATTAAAACATTGCAAACACAGGCAGCATATGGTTAAAGAGAACAAAAAGTGTTGAGATGTGAGAATAAGAGACACAAACTTGGGGAGACTCATAACATCCCACACACACACACACACACACACACACACACTCACACAGAAGCTGACACACACTCTCTCACATATGTATGTACATATATATCGCGCATGATCTCAACCTTGGCCGAAATGAAATTTAAATTCAAAAAAAAAAAAACGCTCAACTCAACAAAATTGAAAAAGTTGAAGAAAAACAGAATACAAAATGCCACAATAAAAACCAAAATTCTAGCTGATTTTTTTTTTAGTGAAGAGGGAAGCGAATATATTTATATATACCCTATATTAAATGAGTGTTAGATATGAGACTTTTTGCATCTCTCTTCTTGGCATCTCTTTTCTTGTCAATCAATCTCAAGCTCATCTGTTTTTGATTCAAGCTCAGTAAATCAAATTTGACAAAATAATAAGTTCTTTTAAATGTGGGTCAACTATATCTCTGGTTAGGGTATCAAATCGGCGGTCTCGTTTGGAAGTCATAAGATGCTGGCCATATCTGATTTTGTTGTTTCAAAAGATTTTGTTTTTTGACTGCTGCTTTTTTTGTTTATTTATCTGCTCAGGTTTTTAGGTTTTTTGGCGCGCTCGCCAGCATCTCTCTCTCTCTCGCTGGCGATCTCTCTCTCTCTCTCTCAAGTTCTCATTTATTTGATTGGTGACGTAATGCGGCGGCGGCTGATGGAAAACAGGTTGCCAAAATGACAGTCTGAGAGATAGATAACTTAAAAATTCTTTTTTTGAGGGTTTTTTTTCTTTTGCCATTTAGCTAGGTTACGAACCCTATAAGAAAATGCATATCCCAAAGCGTGGGAGGAGGCTTCAAGGCAGGTGACATTTGACAAGTGGGTAGAGCGAAATGCAGAAAGAGAGTGTCTCTGTGTGTGTGACTCAGTGTGTGTGTGTAATTGTGGGGGCGCCAAAATAGACAACTCATTGATAGGCTGTCCCATTCATAGAGTTTTGAACCGCAACAACAACAACAATAACTGTTGAAGAAAAATTCAAACAAACTGACGGCCATATGGTCGGTCGCTTGGTCGATCGGCAATCATTTCGATTCGAATCACATGAGAATGAGATACACACACACACACACACACACACACATGAACATGAACACAATTAATATGCTGGTCTCATGGCCTAATAAAACCGTTAAATTGATGTTGCTTGCAAGCTCAGAAAAGGAAAAACAAAAACCCAAAGAAGAGGAACATAAAAAAAATTGCAAAATCGCAACTCTATTTCGTCAAAAACAAAAAAAAAGGAATCAAACCAATTAAAAACTGAGCACAACAACAAACACAATTCATTGAAATTTCTACAATCTTTAAAAAAAATTATAGAAATATTAATAACACTGTACAACTTAGTTTTTGATGACTTGATTTGAATCCGTAATTTATAATTCTTTAATAACTCATAAAAAAATATAATATAAAATATAAAACTCTTTGCAATTATAATGAAATAAATTAACAGAATTTTCAAACTAAATATCTAAATATAATAAATATTTTTGTGGTCAAAAACTTGCAAAAAAAATAAAAAATTTTAAATTAACTAGTCTGCGGTTATAAAAAATAACTAAAAATATACGTTGTCTCAAGCTCAAGGGGCCAAGACGCCCAGAGGTATGCACAAAAAGTTCAACTTCAGTGTTATAATTCACAACTAGTTTTTGCTTTGAAGTTAAGATTAGGAATGACAATTCTGTAGCACTTAAGTCTCTTACAATTAGTCCACTGACAAAGAAACTTAAAAACAATATTTGAAATTCCCTTGCTATACTTTTCTTGTAATTAAAATATGGATACATAAGTCTTTTTAGATAAAACAGTATGAATAATAAGTCAAAAAATTTAAACAAATTTACTCATGGGTTTTTTTTGTATTTCATATAATTTATATCCACAACTTTAATGACTGAAAATTGGCCTTCCCTATCACAAATTACACGGAGAAAAACAAAAACAAGTTTTATAAACTGTTTCATTTTCAACACCAAAAATATATATAGAATTGTGTGTTTCAAAACCTGTTGAACTTTTTGTTTTTAGAATTATGAGTCACTTCAATAAATAGTGATTATTTAATTGTTGATTTCACTTTCTTTATTGTATTTAAACACTTTATATATTTGTCTCTGTGTAGGAATTGGCACAAGTGAAGTTCAATGTTTTTTAATGGATTTTTTTTTATATGTCGCTGATATGGTTTATATATATGCACATTCACATATGATTATAACTTTAGCACTATCACAAGTTTCACTTGTTCTTGTTGAAAACGAACAAATTTCGCAAACAAATTATGTCACCTACATTAAACATTAATTTTTAATGTCTTTTTCTCTTCACTTTATTCTTTGAATTGTTCAGGTACAAATTGTTCTCATTATTTCTTGAGTTACTCAAGACATTAACTTTATTTTGAACTTTTTTGAAATATGCTTTTCCTTCAATATTATAACCATCTGGACAAAATGAGTTTTCTATTTGACTAGATTACTATTAACAGAGCAAGCAAAAACAAAAAATTCAAATTAAAAAAAACAACAAAAGTCTAGAAACAACATATAGGTATATATGTGTATATATATGTATAGAAGAGAACTACAGAGAGGGCTAGAGATAGAGAGAGAGATCACTTGTCTAAAAATAAATTATTTCATCTACCGTGTCTGAATGTGTGAGCAAGAATTGAGTTGAAAATGAGAGGAGATCCCAAAGATACTATGAACGCCCAAGTCATAGGTACATATATACATATATATATATAAATATATATGTATATACATATCTATATATACATATATAAAATTGTCGATATATGCAAGACAACACAACATATACTAGGTACATCTATTGAAATTAGTCAGCATCTGGTTTAAAAATAAAATCTATAAAAATCAAAAAAAAAAAAAAATCTTAAAATCTTTGAATTAAATTCGAATACTCTTAACAACTATTTCTATGAGCAATCACTTTGGTTTTTTGCACTATTTTACACTTGCTGATGAATAGACGTCGACAAACAAAACAAAAAATGAAAAAAGTGGTCCAAAAGTTATCTATTAGATACGTTCGAACGTATCTAAACAGAGACGCTCTCGTTAGATTCGCCTACTGAAACATTCGTTAGGATGGCATGGGGAGAGACATTATTTCTGTTGAGAGATAGCAAAGTTTAAGATTGGTGTGTGTGCTTTTTTTTTGTTTTTGGTAATGTGTGGGCATTGATTGCCATTAGCTGGAGGTGTGTGTGTGTGTGTGTGTTAGCAATTGAGTAGGTGGCATCTGGTTATATATGTATATATTTAATATATTTCATTTTGTGATTTTCGATTCATATTTTATTTGAATTGTAATTTCCGTTTTGGCAAAAGTTTTTGCTGAATGTGTCATTTGCTTTTGAATTTTCTTAGGCCAATATAAACAATATGCACAACAATCAACAAATAACCGGCTGATAGTTTCAAATTCCAAACAAAACAACAACAACAACAAGAAAAAAAAAACAACAAATAAAATCTCAATCTCGTCTGGCACTTGCAATTAATTAATTTTTTTTTCTACAATTACAAAACAAAAAAGTATTAAACAAAACAACTGTCACTATCACTGTTAAAAACTTTTCGAAAGTTTTAGTTTTTTGAATTTTGTTTCTTTTTCAATTTTTAAAACTTTTCGAATATCTTAGTGCATTCACCTACGTACGCGTACGCAGCCGTCAAATAGTCAACTGACATCAACATCCCATTTGAAATTCAGCGGTTACCGGCAGTGTTGCCGTTTTGGCTTATTTTCAGCCAGATCTGACTTATTTTCAATGCCGATTTGCGGACATTGCCAAATTCGCCCGAGCCGTAAAAAATTGAATATTCGCTGTAAAAAGTTAAATATTCGCTGTAATAAAATTGAGTATTTGCTGGAAAAAAATTGAGTATTCGCTGTAAAAAATTGAATATTCGGTGTAAAAATTTGAATATTCCCTGTAAAAAATTGAACATTCGCCATAAAATCGACTCTTCGGTTCGACTCAGACCTTAGCACTCAACAGCCCGGCGCCACCGAGCAAAACGGTTATAAAATTTGAAATTATGTTAAGTGAAAGCAGTTAGCATCTGTTAAATGGCAGCTGCTGTTAAGGGCACGGTCTGGCAATACGTTTTCCACTTCCAGTGGCGCCATCTAGAGTTAATTGAGCAGGGCTGCCACAGGTGAAATTTTTTTTTTTACGTCAGCCCTGGTTGCCTGCTGGTAGATTACGCGACCGTGTTAATATCTGGTTTTCTATAATTCTTCAATAAAATTGTATGCGACACCAGACATGCATAAGGTCCTGAGACAAATATCCCAGCTGAGGCTGCATTCGAAACCGCTGCTAGAGCCTAGCTCTGGCAACGCCATACAATCCCTTGCTGTCGTTCCTGCAGTTCATCATCCCATGCTGACGGGAGGCCAAGTTTCAGTCAGCGCTAGTCGAGATCTGCACACAGCTGCCGGATCTGGTGGGCTTTGTGCCAAATGGAATAAAAACAACCACGGGCCACGCAAATGGCTGGAATACAACAAAACAGTTCATCCACCTCAGCAAAATGATGAAGAGCCGCGCAAGGCTGTGAGTATTGTGCTAATACATTCTCCCCATTCCATCTAATGGCATCTTATCTTATTGGTTTGTCTAGTATGTCTGTCACATGCGGAGTAATATCAAATACAGTCCAGACAAGATGTGGTACATTGCTGCCTTCGTTCGAGGCATGAGTGTGGATGAGGCCTTAAAACAGCTCAATTTTGTTCTCAAAAAGGGAGCCACAGATGTCAGAGAAACCATACTGGAGGCCCAAGAAATGGCTGTGCACAATCATAATGTGGAATATAAAAGCAATTTGTGGATAGGTAAATGGACATAAATCACTGACCCACAATTTAGTTGCACTGATTCTCTAACTTATCTGTTCTAGCCGAATCGTTTGTGGGCAAGGGACGCGTGTTTAAGGGCATGCGACGACATGCCCGCGGTCGTTACGGTCATGTGGAGTACAAGCATTGCCATTACTTTGTCCGCCTGGAGGAGGGTGAACCGCCAGTGCATTATTACCAGGAGCCCCAAACACCGCAACAGCAATATGACCAATGGATGGAACAGATGCGCAGTCGAAAAATTATCAATTCGTTGTAGGAATCCTCTTCTTCCCAATCCCAATCCCGATGCCAATCCTCATCCTCCCTCCTCTATCATTTACAAACTTTTGTGTTACAATATGGAAACTTGTTTAATAAATTACCAAATCAAAAAAGAATATGGAAATTTATTTTACAAATCTTCCAAAGTCTCTTGTAGCAGCTGCTCTACGCTTAGTTTTTGAGCCACCTTCTCCATTGCCCCAGTTTCACGTTGACGAATTGCCTCCTCGGTGTCCTTGTCCAGTTGAGGTAGAGCTGAGAGTTTAGACAGTTGGGAATGTTTACTTTGACCACAATCTCGACGACGTTTGCGAGGATTTTTCGATTTCTTTTTGGTGGGTGTCATGGTCTGCTCTGAGGTTGGCTTCGCCGCTTCCTCTTTGTGATCTCTTATCAAATGTTTGGCCAGATTTTGGGCACTGCTAAAGCAACGCTTACAATCCACTGCCTGACACTCGAAACGTCGACCTGTATGGACGGCCAATTGATGCTGGCGGAGATTACGTTCATAGCTATACGAGCGCGAACAATTGGGCTCGGGACATGAAAAGGATTTGGCAGCACCCTCGCTATGCTTGACATCACGATGACGCTTTAGATCGCTGGGCTTTTCGTAGGACTGTTCGCAGTCCTGGCATTTGTGCTTCCGACGACCGTGCAAAGTGTCCCGGCAATGCTTTATGTAGATAGTCCACTTATCGAACTCCATTTTGCAGCCGGACTCGGGACAGGTGTAGAGTTTACATGTTTTGTGATGGCTTTCCTGTTGCCACTGTTGATAGAATCCGCGCTGACATTTCGCACACCGGAACGGATAGTCTTGTGTATGGTCACGAATCTCGTGACGCTTGAGTTTCAATTTCTGTGAGAATTTCTTGGGGCAATGGGGGCAGGGATATTCGCGTGGGCACTCGTGATTATCCCGCACATGTCGCAGCATATTGGATGAAGATGTAAACAGTTTGTCGCACTCGACTACCGAGCATTTGATGGTCTTGGCTGCCGGCTCGATTCGTTCATGAGTGCTACGCAAGTGCCGCTTTAAATGGGTGACTATGGAGTAGACCTTGTCGCAGCCCTCATACGAGCAGGCATGTCGTTTCTATGTCCATCAGAAAGAGAAAATAAAACCGTTTTGGTTCATTCATAATATATTGAATTGCTCTACAGTTTACTTACAATTCCGGTGTGATGATATTCATGGCGATCCAATTGATCCAAACGTCTGAAACTTTCCGAACAGCCGCTAATACTGCATGTGTACTTGCTGTCACCCACACTAAGGCGGCGCTCTTGGCGTGATTTGAACTCCCCTAGCACCTGCTCCAAGTCACTGTCACTCGTTAATTCTGCTGTAGGCGGCATATTTATTTAAAAAAAACTGAAAGCCATCAACAACAAAATCGTGGTGCCTTTATCACAACAAAAAAAGAAATCGATAACAAAATGGTTTGCCAACACTGGCGGATTATGTCAGACAAACCACCAGTGTTGCCGTTTTTTCGCCGCAAAAAAAAAGCCAAAAACACTAGCCTACCACATTATGTAATTAAAAATCGATATGTTAGATTTGCTACACAAAAATATTTAAATTTTCTTAGATATTTTCAGTGATTTTTTGATATGCATGGGAAACAGCATTTTTTGATGGCATATTTATTATGATGTAAGATGGCTAGAAATGAAGAGGATGGCATCACAGGTGGTCAGTGTTGTATAAGCAGTGGTAGTGGCTGCTATCGATAGTATCGATATTACCATCGATTATTATGCCAGCACTAGCACTGGTTGAGATTCAGAAAAAAACGAAGGAAAAAATTAATAAGTAAAGCTGACAATAAATTCAAGACCAACTTCGAGGCCAGGAGCAGCAGCAGCAGAAGGAGGAGGATCTGGGTGTAGCAATAGAAATAGTGAGTACTACATCCAGTCAGGTGGTTTCTAAATCCAAAAGAACCAAAAGCCCATGGCCAGAAGGCAACAGCAACATTGGTAGCAGCAGCAACAGCAACAACAACAACAACAATACAAAAGCCGTCAACTCAATTGGCCTCCCCACTTACTTGCTCCGCGCCGCCGACACCCTTTCATCAACATTTGTATGTTTATATGGCAAGGGGGGGTTGGTGGCAACAGCAAAGTTTAAACGGAAGCAGAGGAAGTTGAATCATCGTGCGGAACTTGTTTTTGTTTCTTATTGTTGTTGTTGTATTGTTTGCGGCCAAGCATAATAAAACATAAAACACAGTACACATAAAAGAATCGAAGCAAAAGCAACGCAGCGCAACGCAAAGTCCAAAGGCAACAACAAAATCAACTGCGACAACGACGACCGCGACAATCTAAATTGGGATTCCATTAAACACACACGCACACTCACACACACACTGAAAAGGAAATAACTATGTAGCTTAATATTTATTAATTTGATTCCAAGTTTATCAAATCGAAGGCGTGGCTTGGAGCAGCGATAGGAGTTCGAAAAGACCCGCAAAACGACGACGACGATAATGTAAACAAAGATTTGTGTATTATTATTTGCGCGCAGAGCTGAACAGAGATTCCCCATCCCGTTTCCATCTCTCCGTCTAAAAACCCAGTAATTTAAACTACAGTGAACATTTGTAGGCAGTAAACAATAGTCTCCTGCGACAGATCAAAAATAATTGATTGATCAAAATCTCTATTTGAAACTTCTCCATTAGAATCAGCTGATAGTATATATGATTTGGAAGTTCCAAGTTTATTTTAAACACACTTATCTTAGTCTAGAGTTACTGTAGACATTTCTCCCCACATTTGCCCTTATTGATTATTGCATAATTATCTTATCTCTTGGAAGGTGTCTTCTGTCTTCTGCTGTTGGCACATAAGTCATAGATACTAGCATATATATATATATACGTATCCACATACATTCATTCAATTGATGGTCTTTGTTAATTTTTAGTTCCCCCAAATTGGGGCCCCAGCTGAAGAAGAAGAAGAAGACGAAGTAGAAGAGACATCGACGTCAATCGACGATGGAGGAGAAACGTATTGCCGACTATTTTGTGGTAGCTGGCATGCCCGAGCAACCACAATTGCTGCAAGATAATATCTTCAATGATTCGGGTAGATTGAGGGCAGCAAATACAATCGAACCGATCACAGATATTGGTGTATTTTATCCATTGCTCGGTGAAGAGATACCAGAGGGTTATGAGCTACTCGAATATACACCAACTGGTTTGCCAGCAAATCTTAATCATGGCTCGGTGAGAACAACCGAATGTTATATATATTTTCGACGTGGTAAAGATCGACCACCATTGGTGGATATAGGTAAGTGGGATATAAATTACCATTAATATACAATTGTAATCGAACTCCAATTTGTTCTGTGGTATACTTCAGGTGTCCTCTATGATGGCCATGAACGTATCATGTCCGATGCGGAAATTGTGGCCGAAACTCCGGGTGGTCGGGTGGCCAATGTGAATAATTCATCGGCCAAAACATTTCTCACATATCGTCGAGCACGGGCCGATATGCCCTGCAATGAGTTGGTGGTCACCGAACTCTGTGTCATTGTCCAGAGCAAGGGGGAACGTGCACCACATGCCTTTTGCCTCATCTACAAGACCCTCAATAAGGGCTATATGGGTAGTGATGTGTATTTGTGTTATAAAAAGTCCATGTACCGTCCCAAGCATATTAGCTATAAGCCGGAGATCTTGCTACGATATCCCACAATCGATCACAATGATTTCCCATTGAATTTATGCCCAAGTGTGCCGCTCTTTTGCCTGCCCATGGGTGCCTCATTAGAGGCCTGGCCACATGTGAATGGCACAGAGAAACGGAAACCGATCAGTCCAGTCTTTAGTACTTTTGTCCTGACCGTCAGTGATGGTACCTATAAGGTATACGGTTCGGCATTGACCTTCTATGAGGATTATGAGTGAGTTTCAATTGAATTGAATTGCTTTAATTGATTGATTGATCTAATCTAATTTGTTCTTGTTGTCCATAGTGAGTCAAACTTGTCGACGGACCAGCGTGAAATATTGGGCTGGGATGAGGAATTTGCTAGCCAGCATTCTCTGCATATGATCAAGGCTATTTGCTTGCTATCGCATCATCCATTTGGCGATACCTTCGATAAATGGCTTAAATATTTGCATGTAAATATTTCGAAATTTCATAAAGTTTTCTTTTCGCTAAGCGATTGCTTTGTTTGTTTTTCTAGCGCATGGTTTTGTACGGCGTAAATATACCCATTCCGGTTGAACGTTATATAACCCAACTGTTGGATGAGGTGCCATTTCCGGCACCCAGCATTCATCTACAGCTATCGAGCGAACCAAAGGATCGAATATTGTTAACCCAACCGGAAGATTCACCATTGCCACGAAGTGGTGCTGGTTTCTATATGCTTCTACAAAATCTCGGCACGGATAACTGTTTGCATGTCCTATTATTGGCGCTGACCGAACAGAAAATACTCATCCATTCGTTGAGGTGAGAGTTTGTATCAATTTCAAGTATGAAATGGTTTTGTATATAGTTTGTTTATTCATTTAGACCGGCAACATTGACTGCTGTGGCCGAGGCCATTGTTTCCCTGCTATTTCCCTTTAAATGGCAATGTCCTTATATACCATTATGTCCTTTGGGTTTGGCTGAAGTGTTGCATGCTCCATTGCCATATCTAATTGGTGTGGATTCACGTTTCTTTGACCTATACGAACCGCCCACAGATGTCACCTGCATCGATTTGGATACGAATAACATAAGCGTGAGTTGATGGATTAACATTATGATTATGTAAATTCTAATTAATCCCCTTGAACTCTCCTCCTCTCTCTCTCTCTCTCTCTCTCTCTCTGTAGCTATGCGAATCGCAGAGGCATTTAACCCCTAAACTATTGCCCAAGCGAGCTGCTCGATTGTTGCGTCAGACGCTAACAGAATTGGAAATTGTCAAACCAATCACTCATGATTCAACCAATAGTCTTGATCGTGATATACGCAAACGGAAACGTGAGGTGAGAGGTGAAAGAAAACTAAAACTAATTAGAAATTAATTAAATATTTCAATTGATTTCTAGTTGGTGTTGGAGCAACACATTCAAGAAGCATTTCTACTCTTCATGGCATCGATATTGCGTGGATATCGCGACTATTTGGTACCCATATCGAAGGCACCTTCAGTGGGTGCCACAGATCCGAATGCCTTATTCCAGCACAAGGCTTTTCTGAGATCACGTGATAAGGTGAGAGTTGACTCCCATTGAAGTAATTGGTTTATACTCATTTAATCTCCCTTTGCAGTCGCATCAGAAATTCTTTGATCTGCTGATGAAGACACAAATGTTTATACGTTTCATTGAGGAACGCTCCTTCGTCTCGGATGGCGATCATGGCTTAAGTTTCTTTGACGAATGCGCCGAGAAAGTGGGCAGTTATGATGAGACGCCGGCTCAATTGCATTTGGTTGATTGGGACATGGGCCAGAGTAGCGAACGTACCAAATATATATTTCCACCGGACAGTGTCTCGCCAGCAGCAGCAGCAACTGGCAATGGGAATGGGAATGGGAACGGTGTCTGTGCCTACAATTATACGAATTTCACCCTACAACCGGAACTGTTGCAGAGCAATCGAAAGACAGCATTATCCAAGTTTCTGCAACTCCAATTGAATGCCTCGCTATCGCCGGGCTCACCCATAGCACGGCGTACCAAGCATGAGATTAAGTTGTCACAGAAAATGGCCAGTCGTTGCCAACAGCATCCGGAGGCATGGTCGAAATATTTATTGGCCACCTGTTATTCCCTGTACTTTCTTATTTTGCCCTCGATGGTATTGGATACGCGACATGCCGGCAAGGAGCACGACATTCTGCGCTCTGCCTACGATGTCCTGGTGCGGGCAAGCAAATTGAAGATCACATGTGATGAGTTCTGCTATCGCATCATGATGCAACTCTGTGGCATCCACAATCTGCCCGTGTTGGCCGTTCGCCTGCACTATCTGATGAAGCGTTCTGGTGTCCAGCCGAATGCCCTGACCTATGGCTTCTACAATCGATGTGTTTTGGAATCGCAATGGCCCAGCGATAGCACCACTCTCAGCCAAATACGATGGAATCGCATCAAAAATGTGGTAATGGGTGCTGCCCAGTTCCGCAGGGCTGGCAAGCGGCGACGTGCAGCCGCTGCCCAGTCCAATAAGGTGGGCAGCAAATCGTTGAGTGCTTCACAGGATCAGAATCTAAGTACGCTGGAAACTGTCGATGGGCAATCGCATAGCAGTCTCGCCTCATCCACTGGCGAGGGAGGCGGCGGAGCTGGTGGATCCGGAGGCGGTGGTGGACATGGCCTCTTGGATTTCGCCTCATTCGATAGATTGCGCAATAAACTGGGAAGTATTGTACGGCAAACGGTTACAGGGACTGGAGGCAGTGACTCACCTACTTTACCCACCGAGGCGGATGTGGTTAATAGCGCTGCTGGTTTGCTTATACCAGGCGAATCAAGTGCTCCACATACCCCAATTTATGGTGGCGATGCCGAGCTAATAAATAAGGCGTTGCAACAACAACAGCCCAGGAAGCAAGGCATCATGAGCATTGGTGGCGATGATGATGACGAAGACGATGACGTCGACGTCGACGACGAAGAAGAAGACGACGATGATGATGATGAGAAACCGACAAATGTCGTTGGCCTGGTAAAGTCCAAAGGCTACCATGCTGATGACGATGATGATGATGAAGCAGAAGAGGATGAGTTGCCACAGCCAGAACTGGATGAGGACGAGGATCAGTTGGATGAACATGTGGCCGCTCAGAGAGCACGACAACGTGTCCAAAGTCCAACTAAGTAAGTTAGGCCAGCCAATCACATTCGGTTACAATCAATCATTGTCCCTTCTCTCTTTCTCCTTTCAGAATCTCGCCACGTACTCCGGTTACGCAAAACGATCCACTGGGTGCACTCAATGAGGAGGAGATTGCCACTCCCACTCAACAGACAGCAGAGAATAGCAATGCCAATTCATCCAATGCATCCACCTTGATCAATAGCGCACTTTATAGTGATAAGCCGATTCTCTTTCGTGGCCAACGCAGCGCCACCTTTGATGAGTCAACGCAAATTGGAAAGAGTATGCACCGTTCGGAGACGATGCCGGTGGCCAGTAGCGGTGTCACGCATAGTCTGGCCAATATTGGCTCCTCATTGAAATTCACTTTCGGGTAATTAGATGTGCATTCCCCCACGCCCACGCCCAACCAACCCCCGACTATTCCCCTTTTCTCCATCACAAACAACAACAGTCAACAACTTGGCTTGATTTGCTGTTTCCTTTGCCCTTCTCCCTTACACCCTACGATCCATACATTTAATTTTCACCCTTCCTACTATCCATTCATCTGCACACATACACACACACACACACACAGAGGACACTGCAATTTCTTAATTTATCATTTTATTTTATTTACTGCCATACTTTCTATTTGTATCTCTCTCTCTCGCTCTTTGTCTCACCTGCTATCTCTCACTCTTTCTCTCTCTCCCTTTCTCTGTCTGTCTCGGCTCGTCTGTTATCCTGAATCCATTTTAATAATTTGTTGGTCCATTTTTTGTTTGTTGTTTTTGTATTCCGTTTTGATATTTTTTGTTTTTAATTCCATATATATCTTTATATATACATATATACCTATACATATGGTGTCTATATATAAATATATATCGTAGACGTTATTCACCCGCACGATTGTCCCTTAAGAAAGACTTGAAATTGCCCGCCAATATAATAGAAAATATATCGAGCATAAGGTAAGTGTAATAATTATTGCCTATAAAAACCAAATTAATAAAACACACACACACACACACACACAACACAAACACACAACACAAACCCACACACATACAAGTGATGATACAAAATTCTTAAGGCTTAAGCTTCATTTCATATTACATTTTTAATTATAGTAACTAAATGATATAGAATGATTATTGAATTGATACTTTATTATTTTGAAATTTCGTTAATGAATATAAGGAATTGATATTACACTAGACTATATAGTCTATATATATATATGTATATTTATAAAGTTCCTTGTATTAACTATGTGAGGGGAGACGCGTTCCATAGCTAATGCTTTGCGCTTGGATCTGTGCTCCGTTTTGATCCACTAGGTTGACAGGATTCCTTATATATTAGACTGACATAAATTGATTCTTCTCTCTATTAGCTGTTAGATAACAATGTACATATATCATATATTAGATAAAAATCATCAAATGTATAAACCATAATATCTGTTGAGTAACTTAATTAATTACTTTAACAGAATTACTTTTTACCCCATAAAAGTAAAAAGTTCCAAAGCTATTTTGTAATACATGATGTTATAGAATTATAGCTTACTTTTCAAGTGTGTCTTGTAACCCGAAACGAACTTATTTACTTCAAGCTCGACTGAATTGAACGAAAATTGGTAACAATCAAAATCAAATGAATGAGATAAAATAAAAGTACTCAAATTTGACAAAATGTCACAAAGGTGGGAAGCTCAAGTAATTAATTAAACGGGCCCTTAGATTAAAGCTTCGACATTTTCTATGTAGGGGAGAGTGAGGCTAATCGGCGCATTTTTTTTTAACCCTTCATATATCCTGATCGGATGCTCGCATCCTCTCATATGAGCACTTAAATGAAAGGTTAATTCATTGTCGAACTATTGTTCAAAGATACGATTCGATATAATTTACCGTTACAAAGCTATAGCGGTTTTTTCGTACATACCCCAAATTGGCGTTGTCAAAAATAGCGGGGCAATGTGGCGCATCGTTGTTTTACAAGTTTTTTATATTAAAAAAATCGATTAAAAAAAAAAAAAAACTAAATATTAAATATGTATATAATATTAAACTAAATATATTAATATTAAAAAACTTGTTTTATAAAAAAACTTTTTTTCACCAAAAATGTTGATTGGTTTAGACTTTTAATTATAATTGTTCATTTCATCGTTTGTCCATTAGCTACCATTAGCTATATGATATAGTATTCTGATCCGTCTGATTCTGGCAAATGTACTGTTTTTGTCAATAATTAGTTTATATATCGGACTTTTATTCAAATATAGCTATTATTTTAAAACGCCATTTTTAAATTTCTACTAGTGCGCCACTTTGCCCCACCCTTAGTTTTAGCATTTTAAACTTAATATTTTAAAAACGTGTGAATTAAAAAAAAAAACGAAGTGCACAGCATAAGTTAATACATGTCGGAACCTATTTTAGTTAACATCTATCAAAATTAAAAATTTATTCAATGTTTTTAAAACCAAAAAAAAAACTGTAAATATTTTAAGTACCCCAATTCTAATCATTGATTTATTCGATTTCCTTTACCAAAAGTTGATAAAAATTTATTCAAATGATAACATATTCAAATAGTATTCGAATAACTGAATTGTTTATATTCAAATATCAGTACTTCTGAACGAGTTCAACTTTGAAACTATTCATTCACTTTAGTAAATTGTTTTGGCTTTCCAAGATTGATCCTCAAATAGGTTGTAGTTGTTCTATTGATATTATGTAGATTTAGTCTGAGGATCAAAAAATAAACACAAACTCACACACACACACACACTTATACACACTCACACACACAAATGTTTAAACTCCTGTTGGTGGCGGGCAAATTCAAGGTTTGATACAAGCCAATATTACCAAATTTTTTAACTTCAAAAAATCAAAGAAAGTAAAAAAAAAAACTCACAAAATAACAACAACTGATCGATCTTTCACTTGGCCATTCCATCCAAGCACTAATGCACGCAACACCATCACGGTCCATAATCCTAAATATTTGTTTAATTTATTGGTAATTCGATTAAATAATAATTCCATACGATTTCCATATTTTTTCCCATTTCCCTTATTTCAGTCCTAGTTTGACGGGCAAAAAATCGAATGAACTAATTCAGGGAAGCCTGAGTAGCATAAAATATGCGGCCAATTCATTGAGGGGAAAATTTGATGAGATAAAGGGAGCCATATCATCGGCAAATTCGCCGGTTAAAACGAATAATGGACACCATCAGCATCCGCATTCGCATCATCATCACCATCATCATCATCATCATCATCATCAGCAGCACGATCAGGAGGAGCACGATGCGGGCACTGGCATTGGCTATGAAGAGGGCAAACTGAGACGGGTTTCCAGTGATCTAGATCCCTGGGGACGCCTAAGCGAATCACGTAAATCCAGCTATAACAATCTGGTGCCTCTGGGCGAGAATAGTTCGACAGGTGCCTTACATATGCATGCGTTTCCTGCGTTGCCGGATAATCTGTACAGTTTCACAGTCGATGTAAGTTAATCGAGACTCTTCCTCCTCCGCCCAAATGATAATGATATTCTTTGTTTGCAGTGCGCTAGCGAGCGAACTGAGGATTGCGATGTCCTCATTCAATTGACAACCTGCTCGCAATGTCACAATTGCTCAGTCCTTGTCTATGACGAGGAGATCATGAGCGGTTGGACAGCTGAAGATTCCAATCTGAATACAACATGTCATGCCTGTAATAAGCTAACTGTGCCCTTCCTTAGTGTTCAGATAGCACGACAGGATGTTGGCCAAGACGATGCCGTCAGCGGTGGCGGTGCGGGTGGAGAAGGCGATGAGAAAGCCAGTCCAAAGTCCAGTCTTACGGTTCCGTATTTGAATCCATTGGTCTTGCGTAAAGAATTGGAGAATATCCTCACCCAAGAGGGCGACTTGGCATTGATAAAGCCCGAGTTCGTTGAGGAGCATCCGATCATCTATTGGAATCTATTATGGCTTATGGAGCGCATCGAAAGCAAAACTCATTTGCCGGAACTTTGTCTACCGACACCGGTAAGAAAATAGTCGCAGAGAAATGTTAAACAAAAGCAAAATTCCAATTCCAATTCGAAATTCATTTCAAATTTCAGATCGATGCTGAGGAAATTGATCCATTGACCAAGGTGAAAACCGTTCACATTCAATGCCTGTGGGATAATCTCAATTTGCATAGCGAGGCCAGTGGTCCGCCTATGTATATTCTGTACCGTGAGACACAGCCAACGAGCCCCCTGATTAAGGCTCTATTGACCGATCAGGCGCAGCTGAACAAGAAGTAAGCAGAATTTAGGTTTTCTGTAGGAAAATATATCTTATCATCTTCATCTCATCTTCTCTTCATTAGCGTCATTCAGCAAATTATATCGGCCATACGAATCTATGATCTGGCGACGCCATTGAAACGTTTGGCCAACGAACGACACAAATTGAAGAGCAACGGGGTGGAGCGTTCGCATTCCTTCTATCGGGATATACTCTTCTTGGCCCTAACGGCCATTGGGCGAACGAATGTCGATTTGGCCACATTCCATCGTGAATATGCGGCGGTGTTCGATAAGCTGACGGAACGTGAATGTAATATGTATTATCGTAATCAGGATTTGCCGCCATCGGCATCAACGATATTCTGTCGTGCCTATTTTCGGCCATTGTTGTTGCCCTGACGTTCCAGCGAACAGGACAAGGCAACTGAGAATGACGACCAAGTAAACAAGGAATGATGATGCAATGGAAATAATTATAAAAGACAAGAAACAGAAAGAAAAGGCGACCAAAAAAACAAATAACAAATTTGAGAAAAATTAACAACAAAACGCTTATCACATACATAAACAAACAAAACACATACACACACACACACACACATACCTAAATGAAAAATTTAACTTTGTAAATGACTTGAACTTACATCCTAAGTACTTAAATCAAATTTTCTGTGCTACTTTTGTTGCGTTCGCTTTCTCGCTCAAATTTTAAAACCACACTCACACATACATCTACACAGATAAACTCCAATTATATACAACGACTGGTTTCTGACAATACACCGACATACACATAAAAACACTATATATATATATATTATTCTCTATATTCGCAAGTTCGATTTATTCGCTTAGCAATTTGTTCATTTCATTATTTTACATTCTACACTAAATTCAACTTTGACCCTCGTCATATTTGCCTTATTATATATAATATAAACGCTACGTGCATGTGTCTATATATATCTTTATATATATATTATACATATACGATGAACTGGTATAATCAACATTGTAAGTTTTATCGCCTGCTCTGGCCCTCAATTGAACTCTCATTGTGGACTTTAGATAGCTAGTTGGTTATTTCAAAAATAACTTCAACTCTTATTTGCATTCAATTTTTTATTTTTGTTTTGTTTTGTTTTATGAGAGCGGCGATAATCTTGCAATTCATGTTTTTGGGGTGTTTTTTTTTTTGTTTTTTTTCTTTTGGGGGAATAGAATCTTACAATTAGTTAGCTTAGCGAACTTTCAAAGGTTAGACCAGAGTGTGTAGAAGAACGAAAAAGGGTTAATGGGGTACAATGATAATATGGATGGATGGATGGAGGGGGAAGGGGAGAAATCTGTTTTTAAGCGATTTGCAAATCAATCAATATTTCAAACACCAAGAAACAATTTTTTTAGACAGACTATAATAGGAGCAACAACAACGATTAAAACAGTAGATAATATACATATACATATATACAATTATCATAAAGAAATGATGCAAATTATTAAATATGACACAAAACCAAAAAAACAAAAAAAAAAAAAAACAGTTCACGTCCATGTTCACGTTTTTAAAAAGTCCACAACCCACAAAAACTATAGAAATTTAACTAACAAAAACACACTTGTGCAACAATATACAATATATACTTTTCAGCAATATTTGAATTTGCATTCCAATTTTTTAATTGGGAAATTCAAATAAAAAATTTAATTTTCGTTTTGTATTTTTCTCGTTCTGTCGTCATTGGGCATATTAACTAAATGTATATTTAATAATTTAATTATTTAAAAACAGAAAAGAAACAAAAAAAAATAAAAATAAAACAGAGAGCAAAAAATTTATAAAATATTAAAGAAAATAAAAACAAAACAAAGTTGTAAAAATAATTGCAAAATTGTTGTTTGAAAATTTTGGAAAAGAAAGGAAATTTCATGTAAGTAAACTGAGATGAAAGCGATTTTCTATCCTTAGGCTTTAATTCATTGGAAGTGAAATAATACATCCTAATATCATTATAGTAGGGACTCTTTTACTACTAGAAGTCTACCAAGAAGAGATTAAAGTAAGAATGTGGTAAGTTTTCCGATGGACTCAGCCCATTTAAAGGGTTTCAAGGTTAGTTTGCCTTTTGCGAAATACGATTCTAATTTACTTAGTGTTAAAATACAGTTAAATCTTTCCTGAAGCAAAGAGAAGTTAAATCCGAATTTAAAATAATGAAACAGCAAAAAAAGAAAATGTTGAATAAAACTCTTGATTTACTTGAAGCATGCTGAACTGCATTTAGCCCATTACTAATATCGACTTGCGCATATTGTTAAAATATATATTAATATTAATATGTTATACTATAGCTAAAGGTTAGATTATGAAATAGAGAAAAAAAAACCCGTGGTGTATATGTATGTATTTATAAATATGTATATAATCAATTTTATCTAAAAATTGTATAGTTCACTTAACAAAGAAGAATGGGAAAATTAAAAGGCTTTTGGCTCACACACACACACACATACATATATAAGTATAACAAACAGACTTACACAAAAAAAAAATTTGGGGGAATTTTGATATGTATGTATGTGTGTGTATATATCTATATATTGAGCCATATAAGTATATATAATTTAAATATTATATTCTAATCTCTAATCGGAGAGTTCAACAACATCGTCCCCTTGCTGCTGATCCTGATCGGACTTTTCCGTTTTGGCTGCCTTGGCATCACTCTGTCGTCTCAGATATCGACTGATGAGTGCATTTTTTGTTGGCCCATGAATTGGCTGATCCCTGGGCACAGACATTAGCAGAGGAGCACGTTTCTTTTGTGATCCTGCGGCTTTTGGGTTTGCCGTCTTCGGTGATGATTCTGCAGTTTCTTCCGACGCAGTGGCTGGCAGTGGCGGAAGAGGAGCAGCCGGCGGTGTCGACTCATCTTGCATAGAGATATCACGTATCGATGTGTCGGCGGCGCCTTGTTTGACTTTCGGAGTTAGGGCATAGCTCCATTCATTTTGCAGGGTCAAGGATTTCAGATCATATTTTTCAAGCATATCCTCGGGCACAACCCAGCAGAGGCGCTTCTTGGGTTTCTTCAGCTTTTTGGCGCTGGCACTATTATTGCCATTAGTGACCGGAGTTTCGGATGAATTGGTCAATTCAATTGGCTGCCAGGTGGCCAGTTCATCAAACTTTTCACGCAAAACACTCTTCGATGGCAACTGATATTGCTGGGCTGTGCCCGATTCATCCTGCAGAGGACCCTTGAGATACTCCAGAAATTCAGATATTAGAAATACTTTTGAATTGCGATTGCCGTGAATCAGTTTTATCAGCTGCTGGATGCGCGGCGTATCCAATTGCAAAATGCTCACTGGATTTGTTGGCTCTTCCTCGCGTTGTGGTTCGGGTGGCGGCTCAAGAGTGAGTGGTTCTAGCTGCCAGCAGCCATACATTTCGATGGTCTGGGCAAAACAGGCTGGATATAGCTGCGACATTTTACCATCCTCGTCCAGCCAGACAGGTCCGAGGAGACGGGGCTTAATCTTCTTTGTTTGCTTCTTCATTTCCTGGGCAAATTCCTGTTGCAGCACCTGCAACTTAGCCTTTTGGGCCTCTCGCGTATTGCCATCTTCCATTTCACCATCGTTTTGCAGCTCCTCATCGCTGAGATGACCATGCGGCACATACCATTCATTGTATTCCTCCTCAGATTCCTCTTCGGACTCCTTTTCTTTTTCATCTTCGCTGGCACTCAGAGATTCACCCGGTTCCTCCTCCTCCCACTCGCAATCCGAGTCGAGATCGTAATCAAAATGAATCTGAAGGATGAGCATACGATATTGAGATGTTTGATTCACAAATAATTCTTCGATTCTTACCTTATCCTGGGCCAAGGGGCGACGGGCGGAAATGGTCTTTGTGGTTTTGCGCCATGTACCATAATAGGGCGGACGACGATTATCGGCAAAGTGTAAATATTTGGCTCTCATTCGAGGCAGTTGCTTGGATTGATCCTCCACAATGGGCATCATGCCGGCTCCAGTATCCAAATCATCTGTGGGAAAGTAAAAATTATTAAATGATAGATGGGATGGAAATACTATTTGTCGTACCTATGATCTGGACATCATCATATTCCTCCTCATCTTTGGTACGTCTTTCCAAGCGGGCATCACGCTGGGACTTAAGAGGCTTGTGCTTGCCCAGACTTAGTTCACTGAGATAAAGCTGGGCTTTCGACGGACGCTTAGAGCGTCCAATGGTTATTTCATCTTCATCCTCGTCCGCATCGTCATCCCGACGAAAGAGTCCATCCAATTGTTTCCTTTGGGGTGAATCCATATTGGCTCTTGTCACGGGTGCCATTACCATGTCGTCCTTCACCTGGAAGGGTCGAAAGGCTAGTGACTGTTGGCTACTGCTGCCGCCAATTTGGTGGCCATTACTGTCACAGCTATTCTGCTCGGCCTCGGGATAGTTGGTGCCGCCTTCTGCATTGGGTATTTGCTTTTGGACAAAGAATTTGGTGAAAGATTCGGCAGCTCGCTTCTTCTTTTGTTCGGCCTCCTCTTTCTCTTGCTCTTTGCGACGACGATCTTCGTCCTTTTTGCGTTGGATCTCTTCCTTGGCCTCATTACGTTTGCGTTTCTCCTCGTTCTTGGTGTCCATCTCGGCCTGGCGTTTCCGTTCCCTCTCTTCGCGTTCCTTGCGGCGTTGTTCCTCTTTCTCATCTCGTTCCTTGCGTCGCTGTTCCTCTTTCTGGTCACGTTCCATTTTCTTTTGCTGTTCCCGTTGCTCCTTTTCCTCCTGCTTGAGTCGTCGCTCTTCCTGCAGCTTTTGCTCCTTCTCCTCCCGTGCCTTGCGTCGTTGCTCGAGTAGACGCTGCTGTTTGGGTGTAAGATTGTCCTGTTTCTTGGATTCACTACCAGCAGCAGCAGCAGCAGCAACAGTTGCAACTTGTGGAATGCTCTTCCGTGAGGGTTTCTCTTTTTCGGGTGTGTTTTTATTTACAGTCTCTGTGTCGTCAACATCCATGTCTTGATCTGTGTTGGACGGAAGGTTGGACTCACTCTCACTGCTGGACACAAGCTGAACATCCGATTCATCTACATCCTTGGGAGTCTCTTCCTTTGCGTTTTCGATGCTTTTACTTTCGGGCTGCTCTTTAGTTTTCTTCGGATCTTCGCTTTCCTTATTTCGTTTGTCCTGTATCGTTTCCTGGGCCTTTGTTGTTTCCGCGACTTTTTGCTTCTTCTGGGGATTTAATTCTTCAGCCAGATCTTCAATATCATCACTAGAGTCACTGGCTACCACTGCAGCGGCTTTGGTGACCGTTGGCTTGGCTTCCTCCTCTAGCATTTTTAGGGATTTACGACGCTTCGATCGTTTATTCAAAAGTGGCAACTTAATTTGTATTTTCTTTTGGGTTGGCTCCTTTTGCTTGGGTTTTTTAGTATCAGTTTCAGTCGCCAGATCGCTATCATCGTCGTCATCCAAGGCGATTACATCTTCGGCCATTGCTTCAGCTTCTGATTCCACTGTCTTGGCTTTTTTAGTGACAACTGCACCGACAGCCAGATTCTCTTTGCTGTTCGAGCGGCGCAACAGAGAATCTTCACTGCCGCTTGTGTTGCCATTTGCGGTGGCTTCATCTTCGTTATCCTCGGCGCCATAGGATAGTTTGCGCTTGCGCGGCTCTACAACATCTAAATCGATCACAGTCAATGATGATGCTGAAGTGGTGGATACACCATCTTCAGCGCTTGCTTTTCCAGTTCCAGTTCCCGGTGTTATCAGCTTAAAGGGCAGACGCGTCTGGACCAATTTCTTACCACCGCTGGACGTGGCCGAGCCTTTGCCCTCGGCTGATCTAGTTTTCTTTGCAGAATTGGCATCCTTGTTACCACCTGCCCCACGACCAGAATTTGGTGTCTTAATAATGCCAGCAGGCATTTCGTTTATAAACAATTAATTGTTTTGCTTTTTGGATAGCAATTAAAAGAGTTTTTCTTGAGGCAAATAAAGAAAAAACGCGGTGAAAAACAAAAGAGATGTGATTTCTATTGATAAATTGCCGCCAATAACCAAATGTTCGACCGCAATCGATCACGATTACCGGCCCGATTGGCATGCACAGAGTTGCCTTTAAATTGGCGCCACGGAGCACTGTGGCGCCATTCATTAAATGTAACGTCTATTTCAAATCCCATCATCTATACTACAAATATTCAAATAAATTTAGTTATTAGAGAAGGAGAACATATTCACATGCTGACCCTCTCAAAGCACATTTATGAGAAAAACCAATTACTCTATACAATTTAGTTATGGATAATATAAAATAGTTGAAATAATGATTAAAAACTTATCATAATTCCTTGCGTTTGTTTTTTTTTCGCACAAACTCCAAAGGGCAATTTTTTTCTTATTCTTTATGCCTTTACTTTTATTATTATCAGTGAGGAATTAAACTTTACTTTACTTAATCAAATTAAACAGACTACGAAATTTATTGCGCGCTAATTTAGAAATAAAAAGTCAGACTCAATTTTGGCAACAACTTACTTTCAAGTTTTATTAATGATATTCAGTTCCGTGGCAGCAATAAATTAGCTAAGTTAAAGATTTACAAAAGTTAAGGATTTTGAGAAATTTAAATAAAATTGTAATTTGTTATTGGTTCCAACTTTCTGTTTTTTGACAAATTTTTAGCCATTTTTGAATAGATATTTAAACTTCAATATGAGATCAAACCATTGAACTCTTGGGAAAAGGATTCCAACTTGATTTTTTCATATCACGATGAGTGAGCTCAAACGTCTAAAAGTATGCAACAATAACGTAGCTTTTCTCAGGACCTTCGAGACATTTTCCTAGCTTATTTTCCTTCACGTTGGGAGTGGTTCAACATTACTTTAGTTAAAGACATCCCTAAAATAATTGAAATATGAACATTTACATATCTGGTTCTTTGACCTTAAATTTGAATCTTATCTGGGTACGAAATTTAAACATTTGACTTTTATGGTCAGTACCATGAATTTTACAAAAGTATTGCATACTTATCGGGGACATGAAGAAATATCAAATATTTACATTATTCTTCCTCCTGATCCTTATCAGGACGAAAGTGGTGTGTAGCGGCTTATTTAAGTTAGGCGTTAGCTGATAAACAGTACTTTTTCGATAGTTCCCAATAGTTTTAATTGTTTTTATATGTCTTTCGAAAAAGTTATCTTTTCACGCAAAAGAAAAAATGCCAAAAAAAAAAAACTGCAAAGTATTGCAATAAATTCAAGACGCTTTAATTATGAGTATTTAAAAAATCGATGTCTTTATTGAAGGTAGAATTCATCCGATCTGCATTAGAACATCGAAAACAAAATTTTTGCCAAATCGTTTCGGCATTTGCATATCTCAAATTTAAGCCCTTAACTTTAATTCTATATTTTTTAGTGATTTCTACTGTTAATATATGATTCAGTAATTTTGGTAACATCACGATTTGGAGGTTTTAATGCAAGTCATTAGATCACGAAATGAAAATGAAGACCTAAAAATCGAAAATCAATCGGAAATTCACAGAAATCTGTATCAATTTTTTGAGTCCAGCGAATTGTAGAACCTCATCGTCGTTCTGAGATTCATATTTTTCCATTGAGAATTATGACATGATGTGTAGAAGATATCACAATTGATAAACTTTTCAAAAAAATTTACTTTAACTGTCAACGTTTTACAAACACGTTGTAAAAACAAAACAAAAAAGAAAGAGTAAGAAAAATTGTTTACTCAGTTTAATGTGGCATTTTTACTAATCCCGGATAAGTGGAAAACGCTTGCGGCCAAAATAACCCAACGCCCCGCTCCACCCACACACACGCATATTAACTCTCACCCTCGTCCTCCTTTGTGGCTGGTTGACATGGTGACCTGAGCCTGAGCCTGAGCTTGAGCTACAGCGTCAACTCAGCTGTTGCCTGAGGACAGGAATACATTCATTTAATTACAATTTGCCTCAATAGACTTGTCCGCACGAAGGGGTATGGTGGGTGGGGGGGTGGTGGGTGGTGTGAGTAAGAGCGGGGCATGGGTGAATAGATTGCTTATAGTTGGAATTGCAACCGATGCACAAGTGTATACATATAACTACAAATTTGCTTCTCCCTTCTTCTCGACTCCTTGTCCGACTGCTTGTTCCTCATGTAACCCATTTAACTTTTAGTAAAAATCTACAGGATCTCTAATATGAACATGTGTATCGACTGCCTCGACTCCTTGATACTTTCGTCCTCCTGCTGTGGTCGCTGCTGTGTCGTCTCCTGTTGTGGCTTTGGTTTGTGGTAAACGAGGGGGATGGGCCGATAGGGTACGGGGCGGACATGTGGCATATTATACACATTTAGATCCTGACTGGGATTTCAGTCATCGACTCCTTTTAATAATGATAATAATAATCATTTTGCGTTGATTCCCATTGGGACTGTGATTCCCCACAAAACTACAAACAGGGCGTAAAATGGAAATTCGGTCATGCATGTGAATGATGGCCATTGCAGGGGGTGGCGGTGGGATTGGTGGTGGTGGTGGTCTTGATGGCACTCGTGTACGGCAGTAGCAACATCGAGTAGAATATACGTACATAAATATATTTAGTCGAAGCTGTGTAATAGAAAATCTATTAGCGCACACAAAACCTGAGAATGGTGAAGGGAGTGGGGACTGAATGTGAATGGGCGTAAAGGGGTGGGGGCACATCCTTTTGATGATGACACGCAAAACAGAGGCAAAGGGAAAGGCAACGGCAAAGGCAAAAGCAAATGCTAAATCGCAAAACAATGCCAACTCACTGACTATGTTAGACAGTGTTCCAAGCTAACAAAAGTGTAGCAAAAGAAGGGCATACACCCGGAGGAGGTACCCTGAAATTAGAGACCTGTTGGCCTGGCGCGGCGTGGCGTGGCGTGAAGCGTGCATGACAAGACACTGACAGAACTGACAGACTGACAGACTGTCAGTCTCGTCGCGGTCGCCCTTTTACTCTCTTTTTCTCTCTGTATCTCACTCTTTCTCTCTCTTGTTTTTTACAAAGTTGTTACAAAAACTTGCACAGTGGTCTTAGCCCTTTGTTTTATGCAAATTATGGATCAATAAACTTTATTACAGTTATTTATAAAGGGATATGTTAAGGATCTACAAACTTTATTACAGTTATTTATAAAGGGACATATTCATTTTGGTCAGAAGTGTGCAACGCTCAGAAGGAAGCATACCCGACCAAATTGGTATACATATATCTTATCGATCAGCAGGACGAGACGAGAACATATGAACATGTCTGTCCGTCCGTCCGTCTGTCCATATATCTCAGATTCAACCGGATCAAATGGCTCCCTTACAAACGGCAAAGTTACGAACAGACTTAAATTATAAGCCGTTCATTCGCCATTAAACTTTTTTTTACTTTGATGACTGTAAAAAAAATCGCAAATCTAAAGGTTTTTCAATTTTTTAAGCAAAAATTGTTTTTAGCTTGTAATTTGTAAAATTTCCAAAGGATTTGAAAAAGTTATATCTCAATTATATTGGAATTTAGTAGGTATATTTTAATACGATCTAAAACCATTCGATATTTCATAAAATAAATTTCGATCCTGTTTTTGAAAAAAATCATGATGTATACATCATCTGAATCTGAATCTGATGTATACATCACGATTTCTTGCGAAAATTTCAAAAAAAAAAATTAGATTTTAATGCGGATTGTGGACATTACTCCAACTTCAAAATAGGGACATAAATTTTTCAAATACTCTAATAATTGACCAAATTAGAGCTTCTTGAAATTAAGAATGATTGGAAAACTTTGATCCTCATTGCTATACACTTACAAAAATTACTTCATAATTAGCATGATTTACATTCCCATTCAAAATTGCAAAATTTAAAAGCATTGAAAAAAGCTATCAATTTTGAAAATCTGTTCGAGTTTGGTTACAGATCAAGTTAAGTTAATAGTTTTTAAGAATTTGCTTAATTTATTAAGTTAATTTGATAAGTGAAATAACTTTTCGGTGATCAAAAATCTCTAAAAACCCAAGGGCGCGGGGCCCGTAGCATTTGCCAATCCTGTTATATGGCTAATCCGGCACTGAAATTATCTAAAAAAAGTAAAAAATATAGTGAAATGATATCACAATGAAATAAATTTATACTTTTTATGAGCCATAACGTCTTAACTTGCTTATACATAATTTGGAAATTCTAATCCCTAAAAATCCTCTAGTTTTTTAGGCTTACATTTCTTAATGTTTGTTTACTAATTGATTTTGTTCGACCACTGTGCATGGTGCCTTATCAATCGCAGTCGGAGTCACAGTCACAGTCACAGTCACAGTAACAGTCACAGTCACAGTAACAATTGCAGTGAGAGTGGATGGGAAGTACCCCAAGTAAATGTTGTTGAGTATTGTATTTAAGTAATTGGAGGGTAAAATGTGTTTCCAATTTGTTGGTTGTTGTACCTATGCTAGTAACATTTCTTTTTTTTTTGTTTCTTTTGATACTTCTTCTTCATGTTGTTGTTGTTGTTGTTACTTACTGGCTGAACAACAGCAACAACCTACACAAGATTGAAAAAAGTATTGAATTACATTTAGACAACATTTGGTTGAATAGCTTTTGGGTGGATAGATAGATGGATGGGTCGGGCGGGGAGGCAGGCAGTCGGTCGGTCGGTTGACGGGTGCTGCGGTTTGAGTTTCCTTTTGTCGTTTTGTGGAGGTGGTTGGATGGGTGGGTGGGTCGTTCGGTCGGAGGTTTTAGGTTTGAGTTTGGGTTTTTGGACGATTATGGGCCTGGGCTTTGGGTATATTTTGTGGCTTCCATGGTGTCTAGAACATTGTTGTTGCCACTGCCACTGGCAGTGCGGCTGCTGTCGTTGAATCGTCGTGAAGGCGTTTGAACTGAAACTGGGAGCCAGAGCGGCATTCCCGCAGGAATCACTGTGAAAATTCATTAGTTGCCCATTTTGATGGTACTTTATTTCATCATAATGGCGCACGGATGCATGCATTTAGTTTAACCCCCCCACCCGGACGCACTATCTCCATCTCCATATCCACACATATCATACTTTTCTCTGTCCCTGTTTTCTAATGCCCTTTGATGCATCGAACCAAACAGACACGCATTAAAATTGTAACAGGCCCAGGAACAGGAAAAAAAGAAAAAGAAAATGAAAATGAAAAAGGGAAGTCGTCTCGATAGCTCGCTCAGGTACAACATTGACACACTTGCCCTAACTTGTCAGTTGGAAATGAGGAAAAAACACAAAAAAAAGACGACGAAGAAACGAAACGACGCAACGACGTCCTTTACACAATGAAACTTTTGTTTGGCCCTTCCGGACTCTGCATAGACACACACACACATACATTCATATATGCCATTTCCCACACTTTTTACTCATGATGCTAGTGATTTGATTTTTTTTCTCTTTCTTTACTTATTCTCTCACTTTTCGTTGGGATTTCCCAACCTGTCGATCGGTTGAAGGTAACCATAAATAGCTGTCAAACTCAATTCCGTTTTTCCTCTCCTCCTCCTCCTCCGCCCTTCGTTTTTCTCATGCCACTTTCCCCCCCACTTCCCCTTACAGTTACTCTCGTTTGATTTGATTTTCTCTTTCTGTTTTTTCCTCAATTCATTTTATTCTGTAAGCTTCCCATTGCAACAAATTAGCTTGATTCGGGATTGATATTTTTTTTTTCTTTTTTTTTTTGGAAACAAATTTTGTGTAACCATGAGCTGACATTTTTTTGGTGTCTTTTTTCTTTTTTACCTCGCCCTTGGTATATGTATAGCTTCCGATCTAAAAACTTTACTAGTCATGCACACAAATTATTGAACAATTGAAAGAAAGAGAGAGAGAAGAGGGTGAGGTGGAGGAGCACCTAAAATAAGTATAGCAAACGGTAAAGGAAAAGAGAAAAATTATTAGTTAAAAAATTTGATAATAATTAATGAAAATATTGAACAAATTAGTTTATTATATATGTATATAGTTAAATTCGATTAGGATATCGTTATATATATGTATATACATATATGAGACATTCACTTTTCGTTCTTTAATTCTGGTTCTTTTTTTCTGATTTTAGTGAACAGTTTTAATGTGTAAATTTATAGTTTTGAGTTGGTAATTCTATTGGAATACTTGGTCGAAATTAGAAATTGGTAGTTAACAAATTGTAGGCATCTCTTAAGCCCTTTGAAAAGTTAAGGGTCTAGTAAAAAGAGGAAAAACTGTACACCACAATGTCTTTCAAATTAGCTCCAAAATCCAATTTGGAGTCATATTGAAATGCTGAAATTTGTATCCACCTTCTTTTGGGTTTTTGGCGTAATTTTACAGTAGCGGATCTACGGGAGGTGAAATAGGGTAAACTTGCCCCCCCCCCCAAACCTCCAAGTCGGATAGACCATCAGAGTTTGTTTAAAAAATTTTACTTGTTTAAACAAATTTTCGACTTTGATTTTTTATTTTTTTATTTATTATAGTAGAAAATAAAACTGAAATATTTCTAGACAATGGATTTCTGAATAAACTGTTGAATTGAATGCAAATTAAGAGAACAAATGACTGTGGAAAACTGAAATAAACAAACACATAAGATCCGAAAGCTTGGAAACTCTCCTTAAGAAAAATAAATAATGACCGCAGAGGAATTTACAATTTCCGTTTATTTTTTTCAAGTCATGGACGGATCCAGGGAGTCCTGCGATTCTGAACATCCACCGAATTCAAGGATTTTGGTGAGGAGGCACCCGCTTTAGATGTGGTTAACGACTATTTCAGAAAGAGCACTTAAACCATGTATCCAGAGACCACGGTTATCTTTTTCCATCTTATTAAGTTTAAAAAAATGTTTTTCCTTTCCTTCGGCCCACAACTTCCTGGTAAGTCATCATAGTTGTCGTACTGGCAAAATGCCTTTATTGTAAAATTACTAAAAATTATTGAGCCGAAAATCTTGGTTTTTGATTGGACGCTTCCCTAAAATATTTTATAAATCCGTCCAGTGAATCTTATCGATAACTTGTGGGGTCAACTATAGAATTAGGCGGGAACAGAAAAAAGTGACAACAATTGATAATTAAGGGAGTGCGTCAAAGAAGATTTTGATAGAGTCCTGCCAAACTTTGATTAAGAATATCCCCAACCGGATGGTAAAAAAATGGTGGATACATTGAATATTTATCACATAATGAAACAAAAATAGATTTTCAGTGATTTGAAAAGCAAAAAAAATTAAATATAACTTATTGAATTGAAGTGTACCTATTATTTGCATCAAACACAAAATTTTGCAATTTCATTTTTTTTGCTGTAACTTTTAAATAAAATAATTTTTTTTTTTCCAAATTAATGTACAGTGAAACCTCGATATAACGAACTTCGTTATAACGAAAAACCCAATATAACGAATTTTTTGTTAAGTCCCTTGAAAGGACTAAGGTTTTACATTTCAGTACCTATAGCGAATCAATAGATATAACGAATAATTTTGCGATCCCCCTCAGATTCGTTATATCGAGGTTTCACTGTATTTTTGTAAACAAATGTTTAATAATGAAAGCGGCATTTACATTTTGGTGATCAAGGCAATAGAAAAAAAGTTGTGCTAATCTAAAGTCAATAAAGTTCAATTTTAAGGGGTGTACCTATTATTTTTATCATGAGTGTAGAGAGATTGTTTTTATTTTTATATGGGTTGTTATGTATGGAATCACTTGAATTTTCAGTCTTGTTTATAACCATCCTTTAACTTTGATTAATTTTTTATAATTTTCATCTCTGTTAATATTGACAGATCTAAGGACAAGGTTTAAGATGATCGTGATTTGAATCTGCTTCGAAGCAATTATGTATTTTTGGTTTCTTTTTTCTCAATAATCTATAACAATTTCATTGATTTTATTCCATAAATTAAAATTCGCATCGAAATGCACTTCCCTATGCCATAATTTAACAAACAAGAAAAAAGGAAAAGAGAAATGTCCATTACTCCATATCCACTTTCAATTCCATTCTCACTTTTATCCTTTGTCGGCATTTCAAGACAACGAAGACAGCGGCGTCTTTCAAAACAAAAATTTCTCGCTCTATAAAAACAGAAGATTGAAATGCGTAACGAAAACTGTTTTGATTTCTATTTGAAATTTTTGTAAAAGTAATACCAAAATATGCAGACAATTGCATTGAAGGGCAATTGCAATTGGCCCTATGCATGAAATTAATATACACAAGAGAGCGATCTGACAGAGAGAGAGCGAGAGAGAGAGAGAGAGAGAGAACAATAATGAGGATAAGAACGAGAACAGGGTATAGGGGATGGGAAAAAAAAGGCCACAGGAAGTCAAAGTGTCAGGGTCGGGGGATTGAAAACTACAAAACGATCGATGGAACAAGGCGGAAACGCGGCTAATTTGCGCCTATGTCTACTATTCCTACAGATCCTACTACTCCTCTTCCTCCTCCTCCTGTTTCGGCTATTTCTGCTTCTGGTCTTGGTCCTGTTACTGAGCGTGCCTGCCCCTATCCTGCCCTTGCCTCCTGTTCCGATTGCTCAGCTTGCGAAATTATTAATTTACGAGCTGTCAACAGTTATTGTTTGACAGCCTTGTGTTTACACATCCACATCCCCAGATGTATGGTTGGATGGTTGGACGGTTGGATGACTGCTTGGTTAATACCTTTGACAAATTTGCTGATAGATGTATGTGTGTGTGTTTGTGTAGGTACCAATGACCCACCCCCATTCATTGCCCCATTCATCAGGTAATAGCAATTATTCTCGATTAGCCAATATCATGATTTCTCTCTCCTTCCCTCTCTGGCGCATTTGATGTGGGTTTGTTCTACGCAATTAACAAGATGACTTGGTAGCTTTTTTCTCTCTTCGTCGTCTTCTTTTTCT
The DNA here is from genome assembly GCF_018902025.1 of Drosophila willistoni. Lineage (NCBI taxonomy): Eukaryota > Metazoa > Arthropoda > Insecta > Diptera > Drosophilidae > Drosophila > Drosophila willistoni. The sequence goes on along the minus strand of NW_025814053.1, from coordinate 3,819,951 downwards.
TGTTGTGCTGCTGCTGATTTTGCTTCTTAAATTATTAGAGGCTTCGTCACTCGATTTCGTATCATTAGAGAGCGCTAATTAAATCAAGTCTCGGAAGTTTCATATTTTTGTCTCTTCCATCTAAAATTTCAACTGCGTCATTGTTTGGACAATGGCTGAGCAATTAGCCCTGGCCTGATGATGCGTTAAGTTGCCATTCAAGTTGGGGGGGTGAATGGGTATGAGAATCAATATCGGAATTGGAATTGAAATTGGAATTAGTATGTTTACTATACTATACTAGATGTTTGTACAACCAAGCATGAGTTTTAATATATTTTTCTGTTTCTTCTTTTTTTCATAGAAGGCCAATGCACTGTTTTTTTGTTTTCTTCTGTTGACTCTTAAAAATCTTTAGAAAAAAAAGTGTAAGGAAATCTTGCCTTCAAAAACATGTAGTTAGCTAACTTAAAAGTGAGTGAAGAAAGAGTTTTCGCAAACTTCCTAATCATTAAAATATTTAATTATAGTTAAATTATAAATAATATCTTCAGAATATTTTTTGATCCAGGTGGAGGTCCGAGGGGTTAGGACACTCCCACCCGGAAATATCGATATTTTGGCTGTCCTTGCGCCCAACTATTGATTCGTCGAAATATCCTTAAACTGATTTAATGCCACTCTTAAAAATGACAGACTTGTTTTTAGCTGAAAGTCTAAATTTTTTGATGGTGGCCGTAAAATGCGCCAAAACAATTCCATTAAGAGTCGAAATTTTTTCCATTTCAAAATTTGATTTCACTTTTTATTATGGTTTTTGAATTAATTAGAAACAAAGATCATTCTATAGACAAAAACTACAAGCAAAAGTTCATAAAAATTGGATTTTTCTACTTTTTTATCTTTGATTGCTTTTAACAGGGGAAATTCGTATATCAAGGACCTACACTCTGGAATGAAAAGTATAAATATTTTATTCTCAAAAAAAAAAAAAAGGTTTTTTCTTTAAGTTTTTGTTTATTTTTGTTGTTGTAATTTTAAATATAAATTGGATATCGACTCGTTTTATCAGGTTGATCAAGAATACATATAGTTTGTAGGGTCGAAAACATCTGAACAACTTTATAAAGGACAAAGGTATAAAAAGTTGAAATGGAAAACTTGCCAATGAGAATGAATACCTTGCAGTTGATTTTAAATTCTTTATTCTAATTCATTTCAAATGAATGCAAATGATTTTGGCCTTTTATGGCTACAATTGTGAACTTATATAGAAAATTGAAAGCTATTCATAAACAATCATAAATAAGTCAATATAATTATAAAAACTCCAAAGGTTGCGCCCTATATAAGTTTAGGCGAAATTTGAAATCGATTTGAAAACGATTTGTAATGTGATACCTACAAGTTGATATTGAGTTGAGTTGAGATGGGATGAGTTGAATATTTTGTGCGAATCCTTTTCGGCTAGTCCGTATGTAATCTGTCTGGCGTGGCGTGGTGTTAAGCTCCTGCAATGATCGCTGCTTAATCGCTTATCGCATTAAGTTGGGTTAATCCCCCTGGATTGGTCTGGGTCGGGATTCGGGGCTTGAACTGATCTCGGGTCTTGGGCATGTTTGGACCTGCTATCTTCATTTTTGCTTGCGCTTGATAATATTAGATGCAAAATGGGAATGGCAATTGGCTGGGTCCCTTCTCCTTAAGCCGTTGGGCAAACTCTGACAAATGCCAAAGACAAATAATTCAAAAAAATCACAAAACAAAAGCAAAAATGAACATTAAAATTATGCGAGAATATATAAAGGAGAGATGTCTTTGTGTGTGTGTGTGTTATAAATAGATGTTATACTATATATATATATGTATGTATGTGAATGTATTGCTTTTGTATTCTCCATTCTTGTCACAGGTGCCACTTGCTCCCATTTGCCAATTGTTTGGCATTGTTTCCCCATTCACATGCAGCACAAGAGCCGGTTGAACCAGGCGAACCACTAGACATGTCCTTGTTTTTTGCTTGTGGCCACTTGACAACCCTTGAAGTGGCATCTCTAAAATCTAAATGAGCAATTCATGAGTCTGTTGGCAACCCTACTTGAAAGTGCGTCGCCTTGCTCCCCCCACCCCACCTCCACCCCCACCCCATTCCATTGCACGTCACTCTACCCACTCAGTCACCGTGACTCTCCATCTCTCTCTCTCTCTCTCTTTATTTGCACTCATTTGCCATTATATCCTTTTTTTTGTTGTCCTTTTGTCCTGTTCATCAAAGAGGGAGTAACTTTTATTCTGGTCGCCTGTTATTGAGCTCGTCATTATGATGCTTATTATTGTATATATTTATATATCCTTGTATATAGCAGGTACATACATACATACATATATATATTCTCGATTCTCTACTTGTGTTTTTTAATAATCAACTGACTTGACTTCTGTTCTTGCACTCACTCACATGCGTGCCACAGTCACTTTTATTTACACTGCATTGCCACGCCTCATTTACCAAGCCGCCTACATTTATTGTAATGACGATAGAACAACTTACAGTGGGTCAAAGCTTAGGGAATAATGCCAAGGAATTATAGTAAAAAGTTTGATAAAATTTCCAAACTATTGTTTCGCATTTTGTTTGAAGTAGAATATATATATTTCAAAAATGTAATTGAAAAACAACTTTTCATCATAGAAATGGAACAAATTGGAAGATAACTGTTTAAAAATAAGTCTTTAACTTGCTAATTTAACATCCTAAACTGTTGCTTGGGATCTTTTTTTAAAGCTAGTTTAAGAAAGCTAATTTACCATTCCTCATAATATCAAATTACTCAAAATGTTTTCCTCACACTGTGAACCACTGTGGTAAATAGGGATATCTTCTTGTCCTGGGCGCCTTTTATGCGCTTACCACCCTGAACACAAAAAAAAAACAAAACGAAGGAAGAAATCTGGGTGCGGTTTTTACACTCCAAATATTCAATTACGCCACAGGCGGTAGCTGGTTACACGGATGCGGATGCGAATGTGAATGCGGATGCGGATGCGGATGCCCGTTTATTATTGCCTTTTGCCCAAGGAATGGCAATGGTAGGATGAGAAGTGCTACTGGATGGATGAAGAGATGGAGGAGGAGGACGAGGAGGGTAAAATCGGAGGCTTGACTCTCTCATCGTAGTGCTCTGTTGACACTTGAGCTCAGGCGGTGGTATTTAATATGCGGCTCAACATTCTTTTCATTTTCATTTTATTTTTCAGTTCATTGTTGACTACAAAAAAAAAAAAAAAAGGAGGAACAAAAAACACAACAACAACAACAAGAATGACTGCAAAAATGAATTTTTCGTCCCGCCGACAAACGACAAACGTCAAGTGTCAAAACGCAAAAGGCAGAGGCAAACGTAGTCGACGGTTTTGGCTTTTGATGATGTGATTTCACTCCTCTCCACGGGAATTGATGAGATGCACTGTGCATAAAGAAGAAGAAGAAGAAGAAGAAGAGTAGTAGTGTAGGTGCCTTCGGGGAGGAGACATGGGGGGACACCAAAAGATAAGGCAAAGTGCGGGGCAAACTTCCTGCTGATTGCTTAATTGACAAAGAGCATATGCGATGCATGAATGAATACCATTTCATATTGTGTATATGTGTGTGTGTGTGTGTGTGTATGAACCCACACTCAGATAGCCTCAGAGACCTGTCTGTCATTGTTGGTGGCCATAAGCTGCTCTCTGGCCCATCATCGCGCATGGGCGTCCATGTCCAAAACGTTGAAAATGCATTAGCGAGGAGTCAAATTCAGATTCAGTTTGTATCTCTGCTCCACCTTATATCCCGTGCCTACATACATATGTGACTTAGTGTGTGTGTGACCGAGTGTGTGTGTGTGTGTGTGTTTTGCGCCAAAGATTAAAATCTAAAAACTGTCAATTAGAGCACACATTTTTCCTCATCAAAACTCCAAGTAATAACAAACTGGACAGTTTTTTTTCTGTTTTCTTATAGACTCCCAACGAATTTCCCATACACTATCCAATCATATAAACTATTTAAGGATCTCATTTCCCGAATCTCGCCTGTGTCCTGGTTTCGATACGTTTTAGTATCGATTAAACTTATTGAGAATAGTCAAAATGAAGGGTCATAAGGATCCTTAAAGTTGATTCACTTTTTGGTTAGGGTATAACAACAGGGCATAAAACCGAAACCAACTGGTAGATGGTGAGTGGAAGGAGGGCTGGGGGGCTGGGGGGCTGGGAGGGGCAAACCAAGTTAAGCTGCTGCTGTTTCTGTTGCTGCCTGCCGTCTCCCACTTTATATATGTCCATCAATGTGATGGCGTCCCACGTTCCATTGGCCTGGACTTGGGGCAAAACACTAAGACTTGCTCTCTTTCTCATCTCCATTGCTGAGAGTCCGTTGTCAGGCATTTGGAATCCATTGACATATTTCGATTTTTGTCTTGGGTTCGATTTTCGTTTCGTTTTCTTCATTTAAATTCATTTCCAGTTGCTAGCCGCTGGACAGTTGTCCCACAGCTCAGAGTTGGCTTGACTTGACTTGAGTTGAGTTGAGTTGAGTTGAATTCAATTGAGTCTTCGCGGTGGTTTTAAATTACATTGTGGCACCCACCCAAGTTACCTACCCACCCCTTTTTCGCCTACCGCCAACCCCCCAACCCGCTACGTTTACAAGTAATGCATATATCGTAAATACATTTATTTAGTTCGATCCCCAACATCAACGTCGACATCTTGGTCGTCGCTGCTGCTGCTGCTGCTGCTGCGCGGGGGGCTGCGTCTTTTGGTTTTTGTCGTCTGGGAGGCAGACAATGAAGGAAGAGCTTAAAAATAATACCTTGCCTGCTTATGTTGCCGGTTTTTCCTCCATCTCCATCTTCATTCCCAACTCACTCTCCTCAACATTATTACATATATATATAAATACATCTATATATATATTTACCAGCCCCACCCCCTTTTTTTTTGTTGCTTGTATCTCTTTGTATCCCCCAATGGTTGTCACCAGATACCCGTGTCCAGGCTTTTGGCTAGATGCCAAGTGTTAAAGCTGGCCAAGTGCTTCAGTTTCTGTTTTTCTTCATTTCATTTCGTTTTATTATTCTTTTCTTTTTGCTCAGCCTCAGAATAAAGATCTTAAAGGGGTGGGTGGGGTTGGTGGGAGTGTGTTGAAAAAAGTCAATGGAAAGTAACGATCTTTTGCAGGATCAATTTGTGTAAAACAAAATGGTTGAATCCATTGAAAAATGGGCTTCCAACACTCCACACTTTATTTGTATACCCTTGCAGAGGGTATTATAAAATTGGTAAGATGTTTGTAACGCACAGAAGGAGACGTTTCCGACCCCATAAAGTATATAAATTCTTGATCATTTAGTTTATAAGTAGGTACAGAAAATATTTTCCAAATACTTTTTTGAAAACTTTATTTTGATTTCATTTTATTTCGATTTTGTTTATTAGTTTATTCAGACTGCAAACTGTTTTCAGATATTTTAAATATATATGTTTACTGGGAAAAGGAAATCAATTTATGGTAACAAAAAATAACAAAAAAATATATGAACTTTTTTAAAGTTATATAAAAGTAAAACGAGAAATTTGTTTAGAATTTATAAATTTGCTAGAAAACATCCTTTATTTTGGTGAGATATTTATATAATTATTTGGCCATAATTTACAAAATCTTTTAAACTATTTTAAATATTCATTTGTAGGAAATATCGTTCTATCTATAGTATAGATTATTTCATAGATTCTTTACTAAATTGCAGATTTTTTCAATTATTGTATTGTTGTATTGTATTGTTCCAACATATTTTAAAGGATACAGTAGACAATAAATAATAAAAACCACTCAGTTCAAAAATTTGAATTCCACAACCTTTTTAAGCTTAGAGAAGTATTTTTAAAATTTAAATTAATTAATGAACTAATCATTAAATTATAAATTAAAACTTTTAAGAACAAAAAAGTTAGCTTGAGCTTCGTTTTTAGTTTTATATAGTCATTGTAATTAAAGTTAAGGCTCTTGTTACTAAAATGATTTCAATTTGAGAGAGTTACACAACGAACTAGGATAAAGTTATCTGAAACACACGGCCAAAATTGTAAAGGAATCGCTCGAAAATCAAAGTTTTCTGAAGATGCAGTGGCCGTCTCAAAGCCCAGAACTAAATCCGATCGAAAATCAGGGGCTTTGCTGAAGACGCAACTGTCGCGCTACGATAATCCGCCCAGGACAATGGACGAGCTTTGCAGTCGAGTCCAAGCGGAATGGAACACTCTATCGCTCGGATTGATAAACAAATTGGTGAAGAGTATGCCCAGGCGCATTAAAAGTGTGATTACAGCCAAAAGCCTTTGGACTAAATATTAAAAAAATTCCTTAATCTATAAGTTTTGTTATACGAGCAAAAGTGGATACTTGCTCATTTTTAAGTTTTTTATGCATAATTCAAGCTAAGGAGGGGATAATGAAAAGAATTCTTTTTTTTTCGTTTTATATATTATTAGTGGATTTTTGTTCAAAATTTGGAATCGATTAATGCTTTTTTTGGGTTTCAGAGCCAATCAAGTTCTAAGTTCCTTCATTTTTTGTTCTAACTCTGAGTTTAATCTATTGTTATTTAGTTAAAGCTACTAAAGGTTAACAAATATATAAAGTTCTTTCTCTTTTTTTTTTTGTGTTCTCAATCAAAGTGTGATTAAAAACCAATTGAAATAACAGAATTTGGCTCTTCTTTTACACCACAATCTTTGATCGGATCGTTCGGTTTTGAGGCCTGATCCATATTGAATTACCAAAATATGGCCTAATTGATATGTTTTCCAGTTCGAGCATCTTTGGCAGCTACCATTTTTCAATGTCTTTTCAGATTGCTTATCTCACGCCCAAGTGAGAAATGTCAAGGAAAATAAGAATGCCCAATGACCATTGGCCTCTCTCATTACTATTATTACATGGACATGGCATTATTTTTATTATTATTATTATTATTATTGAATTTTTTGTATTTGTATGAGTTTTGTCATTGGAATGCGAACCTCAAAACGACTTGAAAACAAAGGGCCGTTTGCCAACTCAAACTCAAAAATCAAGATTGTGTTGCCATCGGCCTTGCCTTGCCTTGCCAGCCTCATACAAAAACATCATCAACAGCAACAACAACAACAACACAATGGACAGAAGGGCAGATGATGAGTTTTCCAATCGTGTGTTGAGAATTCGAGAATCGAGAATACATTTTGGGTGAAAGCCGATCGCCGATTGATTGACAGACTTGGCAGCAAGCTGAGCAGAAAAATAACAATACAAAAACAAAAAAAAAACAAAAGGATCCGAAATTGGAACTATCATCGTATGCAACCCAAACACCGCATCTATGTACAAAGATCAATAAGTTTGCCTGATCATATATAGTATATAGTTTTCTTTGTTTTTCTTCTATTGTTGCTTTCAAGGTGTTGATTGTTAAATGATAAGCCCAGAACAACAGAATGTCACATATAAAAAATATTCAAAGGCGTAATCCTATCAGTAATCATTTTTTCGTAGACTTTTCAAGGTTGAATCATTCATTCCTTTGCAATAAAGTTTTTACAATTTTTTGTCAAGGATCAATTGAATAAATATTTTGTTGCGAAATCTTTAACTTTTTTATAATTTTTTGAAGATTTTTAATTTTTTTTTTTAGTACTATTTAAAATGAAGAACGAAAACTTAAAGACAAAAATATTCAAAAAATGGTGTCGAAAACTTTCTAGTTTTTTCTGGAATTGTTTGTTACGAATCAATCTTACAAAAATGATTATTATTTTGGCAGCTCAAGAAGGCATAGAGCCAACAAGTTCTACATATCTAGTTCTTCTAGTGCTGACCCTTTTCAAGGAACCATATATATATATATCTTCAGCACTAAAACCATTTGGGAATTACAACTAAATTGTGCTAAAAATCATTGCCAAAGCTTACAATATAAAATAACATTCGACAAACTTTTGGAAAACCCTTACATTTAAATGAAGTTAGAAACAATTTCCTTAAGGTTTAAGTTTCATAATTGTAGTTTTAAAAAAATGATGAAATATTTAAGTGCATCTAAACATTTAATAATATTTCTATCGATGGAAAGTGTACATACTTAATTAAATGCAAATTAATACCTATTATTAGGTATTATTGTTATTATTAAAGTGTAGGATATAGTTGTAAACTATCAACCCAACTATATTTTACAAGCACTGGCAACTAAGGCCTTCGGCTTAGACGAAAACTACATCCATACATTAGCCTGGGATTCGAACCCGGATCCTTGTTGTGCAGTTGACTAAATGACTGGGCCACTTAGACAACTCATCTACCGAGGACTGCTAAATTATTACCTAATAGTTAGTTGTCTGTGGTAAACTAAAGTTTCCTATTAAATAATTGATGTGATATGAACTGATGAAAAGTTTGAAAAGTCGTGATTTTGCATCTCTCTCCAGCACTTAGTAACTAATATTAAAAGTTTCAAGAAGCAATTTTATGTAGATTGATGATAAGAAGGCTGGGTGATTACAGTCTGGTTAGGGCTCCGCCATCTGACATGGCAATTAGCCAGACATGTTTAATTTTAAGTAGAGACGGGACTTTAACGTTTTTCACTTTTATACACGTTGTGTATAAATTGCGATTAATTAGCTAATCTTGGTCCATTGATGGAAATAGAAAAATGTTGGCATATGCATGCAGATATAATGATGATTCTGTTACGATTGCAGGAAGAGTAGATAAATCGTTTTGTTTCGTTTCGTTTATATTCCCATTTGATGTAAAGGTAAATCAACTTTAAATGCCGCCTAATGCCGAAGCCTAGCAACGGGCAGGCACAAGATACCTTCATCCTATTCCCAGGGCAAGGTAAGGCAATCATCCCACAAAAAAACACACACACACACACACACACACACACACAGTGACGCACTGTAAAACGCATAATGGTAGACGCCTCTCTTAAATTAGTTACCCCGATCTAATCAGTTGGCAAAACCTGCTGCAATACCGTTTACTATATCATTGGGTTGGGCTTAAGTCTGAGTTTGGGTTTGGGTATGGGTTGCCTCGGTTGCCGCAGCGCTTAATTGAGCATATGCCAATTAGCATATATAAAAGAGAGACAGAGAGAATGAGGGAAAGAGAGTGAGTGAGAGGGAGAGAGTGATAAGGCCCAAGGACAAGGGGGTAAAGGAAAAAGTCGACGCATTATCATCGTCATTATCAAAGCATTGTTGCCACTCAAAAGAAAAAAGACAAAAAAAAGGAGGAATTTTTTTTTTATATGTGTGTCCTTCTGCCCTGGGTTGAAGTTGGCAGGAGGATTTTCCAAACAACCCTCGCGGGCTGGGCTGATCTCTGCAACTCGTCGGTCGTCAGTCGTTCTATCGTCATCGTCATTGACGTCGTCGTCGTCGTAGTCGTCCTCGATGTCCTAGCCTGATTATAACTGCTTGACTACCAGCAACTTGGGATTGGTTTCTCTGTCATTTTGCTGGTTGTATATACACATAAATATATATATATATATATATATATATATTCCCCATCCCTCCTTGCCATCATTTCAATTTTTATGTGTGTGTGTGTGTGTGTGCGTGTGTTGGTTCTCTCCTACCCGCGTTATTCTGTGCCTGCGGCTCCTGTGGCGACCAACGAGCTATGACTGAGGACCTCCGCCTTTGCTTTAGCTCCTGCTGCTCCTGTTTCTGTTCCTGCTCCTGCTCCTGCCTCTACTGCTGTTTCTGTTGCTGTTGCTGCTCTTGGTGCATTTAATTAATTTAAAAGCGTGTGGATAATACTCTGGCATTTGCAATGAAAAGTCAAATGAATTGAAAACTCAAAATGCTTAATGCTTATAAAGCAAACAAACAGCAGACAACCAACAGCAACAACAACATACATACATGCATACATATAAATACACACACAAGAGTGTATTATTATTACTATTATTATTATAGCTGCAAATGTACATATATGTATATGTATGTATGTATATCTGTTTGTATGTATTGTTCACCTGACCAGGGTCTGGCCTTTTTGTTGTTGCTAAAGTTTAATCAGCAAATTACAACACAAAACTGAAACACACACAAAAAACAATCACCAACTACAACTACAACTATTGCAATAACAATCATAATCATTATAATCATCATCATTATCTACATAATAAAAATTCGTCAACACCTTTTTTTTTGTTTTTCCTTTAGCTTAAGATAATTAAGCTTTCATTTGAAATTTTAAGTAAAATTTAAGCAAAACTTTTTTATTTTTCATAAGAAAGAAAACCACACAAAAATTCAAGAGAGTGTGCAAATTATAAAGACAACAAATATTGTTTAACTGAAATTAAAAATATTTAAAAATTGATTACATTTTTTGGCTTTTCTATAGAATAAACTATCAGGACTAAATGTAACTAAAACCAGAGGGCCGGGGCTAACTTCGACCGCTTCAAAGTTTGTATACCCTTGCAACTTTTTTGGAAACTCTTTCCTTACCTATAGCCATCGAAATGGAAAAACTAAAAATACTAATGTTTGCGAAAGAACGGCCTACAATCTAAGCATAGGAAATAATGCAGATATTGATCAAAGTCAGTGTTTTCTACCGATCGTTTCTATGGGAGCTATATGATAATAGTTACCCGATCTTTAAATTGACAATCGTTTAATTTGAAAGCAATCGCGTTAAAAGTAACGAAGTTATTGACGAAACTCACTGTTTTCGAAAGATCGTTTCTATGGGAGCTGTATGATATAGTCACCCGATCTTGATCAAACTTGGTACAGTCGTTTATAGGTGTAATAAACTCTCTAATATTAAATAAACAACGGTCTACGAGGAGTTTGCGTTGATCCAGACGGACGGACATGGCTATTTGAACTCGCCTCGTCATGCTGATCAAGAATATATATACTTTATATGGTCGAAGATGCTTCCTTCTATGCATTGCACACTTCTAAAACCAAAATTAAAATACCCTTTTTGCAAGGGTATAAATATTACAAAAACTTTGAGCGGAATTTAGAATGTTATTAATATTAATATTATTCGTATTAGATTCTTACTGCTTTTTTTTAAATATTTTTTTTTATAAGTTGAAATTATTGGAAATCAAAAATATTTTGCCCTCATATGAAATTTATGTGTCTTTGACAATTTCAATAAAATTTTGCAAACGTATTTCTCAATAAATAACATAACTGTAATGTAATGCTGATTCCTCTTATTTTAGAATCGTTTTTTTTAAAGACTTTTAATAAAAATAAAGAGTGTTAATCTTATGAAAATTGTTTCAGTTAAGAAAGGGATGTAGAAAACAAATTTTGAATGGAGTCCAATCGAAAAATGCGTATTAAAATAATTTCCAAAATAAAATAGGCAAATTATAGTGTGATAAAGCATTTTGCATTATGCATAGTACAATATCAATATATGATCCATAATAAATAAGAAACTATAAAAATTGTCAGATATATGATTTGGTCTAAATAAAAAGTGCCTTGCACGGGATCTGAAGTTTGAATTCCGGAAGTGTCCGTTTTCCCTTTAAGAAACTAAAGCAGATGTCAGAATTATAATTATAAACTTATATTTATGTTAACTGAATTAGGTAAAATATCTATGTTTTTTTGATATTACAAACGACTTTTTGGTAAACTTTCAAAAGAAATTAAAACTTAAGTGATTCACCAATAAAATGCAGCTAGGCTTTTCTCTTGTAAATTCTGACATCAAGGAAATCCTTAAAAATATATAGAAGAAAAATTATTCCAAAATCTTCCTTTTGGCTTCGTTCTTGAATTGAGCTAAATTTAAATTACTCATTATGGATAAGTTATTCGATTTGCTTAAACTATATATCTTTTGATTGGAAGTTCTATTTACACTTTGTAAAATTTATTGACTGTTTTAACAATTATCAATTGTTTAATTGCTTTTCCGTCTACATACGAGTATTATATTATTTCATTTAGCTATTATTCATAAATTTAAATAAAAAACAAACTTATTTAACAAATCTTATGTTTTGTTGTTCTATGTTTAGTTTTATATAGCGTATTTAATGCATTTATTCCATTATAGTTAAGTTTTCTTGAAGCAAATTTGTTTATATGTTACCAGAAGCGAATCTAATCAATTTTCACTTCCCTAATTTTCTGAGCCTTTCCATTAATCCACGACCAATAAACAGGAAGAGAACGAACGCTAGAAAGAAAGAAAGAAAGAGATAAGAGAAGGACGAGCAAGAGGGGAGAGGAGCAAGAACGAAGAAAACTCTAAACAAATTCAACCCAATAAATGTCAAACATTATTTCTGCTTCGTTTTTCGTTCATTTTTTTTCGTTCTTTATATTTTCTGTTTAAATTTTCTGTTATTTTTTTTTTGTTTTTTTTTTGGGGCGGTTAGATGGATACAAGTTGGCCTGCTTGATTTTGATTTCTACGTTAGTTAGTTAGTTCGTTATCTGAGTGGGCCCAAGCCCTTGTTCCCACCCCTTGCCCGCACAGGTCCCAGCTCCCAGCTGGTATTCAGTCGCCTCACTTCCAAGCCCCAACCCCAATCCGAATCCAAAAATGCCATAACCAACCCCCGACCGCAGTTTCAGTGAGTTTTATGTACCAAATACATACAAAAATTTTCTTTTTTTGTCGTTCTTGTTGGTTCGTTGTTTGTGTTTCTGTTCGGGAGTTGTGAATGGCGGTGGGGTTTTTGTGGGTGGGGCGGAGAGAGGGGGAGGGCTTATGTACCACCAACCGAGGCAGGCAAGAGCGGGTTCCACATTGCAGAGTGGAGGTTTTTCCATCTTTTTTTTTTCTTCCTTTTGCCCAAAACAGGAGGAGGAAAGAAAAAAAATGAATTTTTGCCAGCAAATGAAGAAGAGAATCAACGAGAAACGCATGCCAAAAGAAAAATACTTCGGAAGTAAGGAAAAGCAAGCAACAACAAGAAGAAAAACCAAAACCCCAAAAACCAAAAGAAAAAAAAGGGCAACGCAATACGAAACACAACAAGACTTGGGTAAAAGAGAGAGATGGCTACCATAATGACAATATGGTTGTCTCGCTTGCTCTGCAGGGGAAATGTTAAAGCATTCTGATTGGCTGACAATTGATTCTGTGTAGAAATTTAACAGCAGGACCCTTAACATGGCAACACCTCTCTCGCCTCCCCACCGCCCCCCCCTTAACCAATAACGGCAACCAGCAAAAGCCTTAACATTAATGGGAACTGTTTTTGAAAATTTTGTTTGCTGGGAATTTGTTTTTATATTTCACATTCATATTATTTCTCTTCAGAGCGCTCTTTGCGTCTTTGTCGTCTTGAAATTTATGAGAAACAGAGGAAAGAAAAAAACGTATTTAAAGCAGGCAAATCGAAAACTGCATCATCTGCATTATTTATCGCCATTTATCGACGGCCATTTAAACATTAACAAAAAAAAAAAGAAAAAAAAATCCGAAAAACGAAAAACGAAAACAAAAAGAAAACACAATGCGATCTCTTGTCTGTCTGTCTTGTTGCTGTAAAAATAGCAATCGCATAAATAATTTCCACTTAAATCATACGTTTTATGTATGTACATATATTTGATACCCTAACCACAAGGGTATGACCATCAATAAAGAAGCATCAAGATGTTAAGGGACTTGCCATCTCTGTGATCTCTTCAAATGGCTTAGGATATGAGACAAAAACAGGTCAAACGAAGAGATAAGACTATGAAATTGTCAAGAAAGATAGTCACAAGAGTATATGATATTCGTTTTGCTTGCAATTAATTTAACCCTTTTCGGTTAGGCGTTTTTTGTCATTTTTATATTTTGTGTGTGTTTTTGTTGTTGTTGTCGATTTTTTCAGTCTTCGGTCTTTTGTTTGGGACGGGGGCCCCCCGTCCATTTTTCAATACAAGTAGCACATTCCAGCCAGAAATTTTAATGCTTATGCATATTTTGTTGGGTGTATGGGCATTAAATTGGTATTTCCCCTCCTTACCCCTCTTCCCTCCCCTCCCCACCCTACCATGTCTTCTTTTATTTTCTCTTCTTCTTTTTATTTTTCATACTAATTAATCAAATTAAGCTTAGCCTTTTGTTAGAGAGCGAGAGCCAAAAGATAGAGAGAGACAGAGAGAAGAAACAGGTGAGGGACTGTAAGTAGACTGTCGAGTGGGGGCAGGGGGGCGGTATGAGTTAGGTGGTCTGCTCTTTTGCAACTTTATCAGCTGCTGCCCAATATTACAATAAATAAATCAATATGAAGCTTGAAAGGGACAACTAATTTTTTGGATTTAAAAATATTGAAATGTTGCTCGATTCATTTCATTTGGTGACAAACATTTTTGAATATATTTGAATTGGAATTATATACGAAAATATTCACATTTACTACCAAGGAATTTCAGATATTTATAAACTATTTGGTTATAATATTCAAATGGAATTTCCTTTTATATATTTTTCATAATTTTAAGTAGTCAATGTCATTGTTTCGGTCTCTAAGTGGAATTTTTGACAATTCTCGATTGTCTAAAGCCTACTTTAGGGGGCTTTAAGCGATCTTGCTTACCAAGTGGTTCTAGCTAATTCAAAGACATTTTGTGTGTGTGTTTGTCTTTGTTTTTTGAACTCTTAAGCATATTCGCATGGTCTAACGACCTGGCGCTAAGTATTAGGCCCTGAAAGCTAAAATTTGTCTGGCTTTAATATGACAAAAGCCAAGAAAGCGACAACAACAACAATGCAAAAGAATCTTTTAAAATTTTCCATATTTTGGAATTCATAAAACAAACAATATGTCAATTAATCAACTGACAAATGGCAAAGTAGCAAAATTTTCCCCAAATGAATTTAGCATAAAATAGAAGACTTAAGTTGATGGATATATTCAGCAATATTCTCTATCGCCATATCGGTTCACATCAAAGAAGTATGTGGCAAATCATAATAAATAAACACACACGCTGCACACAAACACACACACACACACAGCGAGAGAGACAACAAACAACCATAGCACATTATCAGGCAAGTGCAGTCGGTATAAAAGTCGAACTTTGTCCATTAGCCGAAGCCAAAAATTAAGTTGATAAAAAGTACAACAACAACAACAACATGACCAACAATAACAGACATTCGGGCTAAATGAAAGATGCAAACATTGCCACCGCATCTCAACAGCAGCTGCCACGTGTCGCCAGTCAAATCGATGCCACCGCAGACCCACAGACCCAAAGAAAAGTCACTCCACCCCCATCCCCCCCCCACGCCAGACCAACCACCCAGACGCACTTTACACGCTACACGCCAAATAATTGAAATAACAACAATTCTCGAAAAGTCCCACAGTCAGGGAAAGTCAGTCAGTCAGTCAGTCAGTCAGTCATGTTGTTCTGAAGTATCATCTAGGATTATCTATATAGGGCAGCTCAAATCGTTTATATTAGTTCAAAGTTGAATTGATTGGGCTTGAATTTAGACACCTTACGCTAGAGCAACTTTTGACATTTATTTGAATTTCCAAAATAACTTTTTAATGTATTAAAGCTTGTCTCTAATATTAACTAAATAACCAAACTAATTAGCTTAGTTTCCAACTAGTGGAGAATAAGAAATTGCAAGGCTTATTTCAGGGAACGATCTTAAATAAATACTTTAAACTATTTCAAAATTATTTAAATTTTGGGAAACAATTTGCAACTATTTTATTTCCATGTTCAATAGGTTAAGATATTTACTTAATTTTTAGACGAAACTTTTTACATTTCCAACTTATTCATTATTGTTTTTATTATCATGATTTTATAACATAATGATGAAATTGTTTAAAATATCTCATCCATCATTTTCCAAAGTGAGAATCGATTCTATGAGAATCGAAAGAGAATTTAAACTCTCTCTCTAATTAAAATCACTGGCGGACTTTCGAGGGAAACGAGTTAGAGGTTCTTCTACCTAAAGCAACCCATTAAACTAGTAACAAATTTTAACCTAGCCAAGAAGCCTATTAATGAGTTGCATTTGACACCTTCTTTTAATCAATTTCGTCTCCTTTTAAAGTCATATTAAGTCAAAAATTTTGTATGAATCTGTATAAATTAGATTTTCAATTTCAATTCAATTCAATTTGTGAATTCTCTTAATCAAGTCTGAGAATAAGCAATAAGAGGGCTCACAATTGTCAAAACAATATTTCAAATCTTGGATGCGATGGTTTCAAAATGGGAATTTTAAGAGATTGAAAAACTGTTAACAACTCTTCAGTGTCTTCTGAAATATATCTAAGTTAACTGACCAACATTTTGAGGGAGCATTTTCGTTTTATAGTATTTAGATCAGTGGTCGGCACGGCCCATTTCACGGACTAGGGCCTAGCTCTGCCGCAGCGCTGCCGTCTCACATACACTGTAAACGCTCGTGTAGGTTCGGCGACGGCACTTCGGAAACAATTCGACTCGTGCTTGTCAAAAAAAAAAAAAATTATTATCAAAAAAGAAAAATTTTAGTCCACATGTCAAAAGTACACTTTAAAAAATGTTTGTTGGCAATGAAAAAAATTATATTTTCTTTATCGAAAATTTGGATTTGATGTGCAATGCGTTATTTGCTATCAAATTCCTTTAAAGCTGGTTATAATGTATTAAATATAATTTTACCTTACCTTCATTACCTAATTATAATGCATTTAAAATTTTTTTGAAACATTTCAATCTAATTATTTTTGCTAAACAGTTTTTTTTTTTTGGGTTAAGCAAGAAAAAGTTTCGTACTTCGCGTTTGTTGTCACACACACAAATGCAAAGTCTTATTTTTGATTGACCTGATTTAGATTAATAGTTCCAATAAAAACTATAGTATAGCTTGATTATAAGAAGACTATCAAAACCCAAAGTAATAGCTATTATTATTAAACTTGATTGTTTTCCAGATTTACACTTTTATTTATGTGTATTTTGGGTTAAATGAAACTAATTGTTCCAAAATATTCAAGATGATGAGTACATATTGAAAGTGATTGTGCTAATTTTTAGCATAATTGTGTTAATTTTTAGTATAATTGCTTAAAAACTATAGTCAGATGTTAATTTTATCTAGATACTTAATTTTTCAAATTGATCCAAAAAATACATGGATACTTTTCAAATAGTTAAAGATAATTGATATTTCTACAATAAGTATTATACTTGGAATTTACTTACTTACTCTTATAATTCTCAAGTGGTGTCAAAGTTACAGAAACTTTAGGGCAAACATCAATTTTCCAATTTAGTCATGTATCAATTTTCGAGTTATTCTTACTATTTTGTACTTACTTAAAAAAATCTTGATATAAACATATGAAAATATATATGTTTTTAAGCCTTGAAATTGAATTTACTCTTACTCTTAGGTTGCTTGATCATTATTACGCCATGAAAGCAAAAGAATGAGTTAAAAAATTGGAGCAAGAAAATTGAATATGCAATGGTATGGCCCAAATGCCACTTGGGATTCGAGATTTAACCGATTAAATCCTTCCACAGCTCTAAGTAGATCACAAATTGCCTTCAAATGATGATGATGATGATTTCTAACCCCCCAAAAAGATTGACGCCCACCAAATCAAAATAATGAGCTGGCCAGGCGTATGCCACTGAACTGGTGCTTCCATTTAATTTTTATTTTACTTTTTTTGTTTTTTTTTTTGTTCGTTTCTCATTTTTGTGTGTTTTGGTTTTTGGGGTTAGATGAGGGCGTTAAAAGGCGCAACGAAGTCATCATCGGTCGCCAGCAGATTAAAAACAATTTCTGCCGGCTAGCATCTCAATTTGCTGGCTTCCCATTTATTCCGATTTCTAGTCTCAGGTCTCTGGTCTCTCTGGTCTCTGGTCCCACATGCACTCAGCGAAGCCTCATAAATACCGAATTAGTTGGTAATTCTATAAGCAACACGCGCCCATTGATGGATTGCCTGCCAAGTTGGACGTGGGCGCGTGCAAGATAAAATAAAACGAGACGAAAGAAAGAAAACCAGGCAAAGCAAAGCAAACCAAACCAGCCCAACAGCAAAAAAAAGGACCAACTGAAATTCTTTTCACTTTTCGAGATAAAGATATGAGATACAAATAGATTTTCCATTTGCCGATATCATCGTGACACGTGACAATTAGCCGCAAATGTTGAAATCATTGATTTTTCCTTTTGATTAACATTTTTATAATTAATAAGTACCTTCCTCTATGCATATATGTCTGTCCATATATGTGTGCATGTGTGTGTGTGTGTGTGTGTTTGAGTATAATCCAAAGAAAGAGGAAGGCATAATCAAAATCGAATTCTTGACGCAGCTTCTGAAAGAGGAGTAGAATATGGTTGTATGTTAAACAAAGAAAAGGATTCCGATTCAGATTTCGGTTGGAGGTTTCATTAGGTTCGTTATGGGCTGGGCGTGTTTATGAGCTGAATTAATGGTTTACGATGAACTCGACAGTGACTCGCCTTTGCCTCGAGTCACACAATTGTGTGCCATCCATCCGGAGACGTGGTTGACGGTAGGCCAAAATGGGGATCAGAACCTAACAAAAGGCAAACATGGCAAAAAAAAAAAACCAGAAGGCGACGCGTGCCCACGAATGTGCGACAGTATATACTTACTTCTCCCTCTCCCTCTCTTTCTCTCTCTCTCTCTCTCCCTCCTTCTCTCTCTGTCTCTTTCTTGTTCTATACACCTTTGGTATAGTTAGAAGAGATCAACATTGACATTTTCATGAGGTACAAACTGTACTTATTTCTGATAAGGAAAAAACAACCTTGAATCTAAATCTAAACATGGTACAAATAGTAATTTTAATTTTAAAAGTCCAACTTGAGTTTTTTTAGTTGTAAACAAACATAAATCATTTCCTTAAATATTTTGATCTTTTATTAATCCACGATCAACAGCAATTAGATCAATGTCTATAATAGATAGACACTTTTGATAAGGTGCGCGAAATAAGTAAGTGGGTTACTATCTATACCAACTAGACCTGTAAAGATATTAAAATAAAATAAATTTATCTTTAAACTTCTTAAATTTATAAATATATTTCAGCCCATTAAAATGGAAAAAAGCCTCGGGCAAAATTAGAAAAAAATCAAACAACAAACGAAATAAGTAACTGGGGCAATTTGTTAATTTGTGTCCTAATTTTAAAATGAGAAATAAAAACCAACTGAAACAACTTTAAACGATTGAATAGCCCTCTCCTCTGTTTTTTAACAACTGCAGTATACGAGCTGAATGGATGTCCAATTTGTCCGATTCTTGAAGAATGTCTTCTTATAAGCCCTTTATATTTGGAAATTGCTTTTCGTGGGAATAAAGTTGTTAAATCAAGATGCCTAAAGGATTTTCTTTATCTTTATTTGAGTCTAGTCTGCCTGTTGACCAGTCTAAAATAAGAATTTAAGAGACTTTTAAATAAGCTTCTCTCCAGATTATGTTTACGAAATTTGTTATTTTTTTTAAGTTGTGTATATATTGTATCCATTTTTTCAAAAATCCAGTCGAAATATATATTTCTAAATACAGTAGAATCCGGTTATAGCAATATTATATCGGGAAGACGTACTAACCGGAGGCGATATTGAGATATTTTTTTTATTACCTTAAATTCTGATTTCATTCGATTGTTATTTAATGTTAGTGAAAAGTTTTGATATGTTAATTTATAGCTTTCAATTGGTTACTCTATTGAGATGATGTTCTGTAAATTTCGTAGGCGTAACTCTACCGGTATTCTTTTTAAATGAATTTTGATAAAAAGCCCCAAAATTCGGAAAGGGCAAAAAAAAAACACATTTTCAAATCTTTTAAATTTGATTGTACGCTTTTGGACCCCAAGAAAAAGTTTTTAGGTCTTGTAAAACTAAGATAAACTGCATACCTCAAATTATCAATTTGGCCCCAAGATCCAATTTGGAGACAATTAAAAAATTTAATTTTGTATGTATTTTTTTGGTCTTCCTGTTTGGCGTCACTTTACGCCACTAACTCACACTAAAGTATAACTACACTTGAACGACGAAAGATAGTGAATAAAATTTCCCGTCGAATGAGATTGTTCATAAAAATCGAATTAAAAATAGATAGACTTCGTTGTCCTGCAAAAAAGGTGTTTTTTTTAATAGGTGTTTTCAACTATTTCCCTCTGTATAATGAAATATTTCCTATTAAAAACGATAAGAGGAAAAAACCGTCTGTTAAAACAGTTTACCACAAATTTCTTTGGCAAACTTTTGTAGATTTCATATGATCGTAAAAAATGATAGATAATCCCAAACAATCTCCACTGAATTTCACTTGAGAAAGCTTCAGAATGACACAAGTTCATATTATTTCATAAAAATACATAGAAGAGTATTTTTTAGCTGGATTTTCATAAAGATGTTATAAGGTAGAAGAACTTTTCCCACCAAATCGTATAAATTCTTCTTTAAAAGCAATTGTTATAAGGACCTTTAGGATCAAATCTCTTCTGAAAGCGGCTCTCTATAAGATCAGGAAAGTATTATTGGGAAAAGGTTTTAAAGCTTTTGTCATTTACCTTTTCGACATCTTCTCGAAATAAAAACAAATTGTTTGATGTATTTTTTTTTTGTTTCTTTATATATATTATTCATCTGATCATATTTTTGTGAACTTTATACAATTATTTTAGAGTTTCGTTTTATCTTGTTTATAATTAAAAAAAAAGAATTAACCAGTTGTTTTTTTGTTTTGTTTTTGCTTAAATTGTATGTAATATATATATATATATATACGTATATATATATATATGCATAATATATACATACATATACACACATATATGTATATACACAAATATATTGTATTTATGATATTTCTATATATATATATATATATATATATATATATATATATATAGACCCACTCTTAAATATTAATAACTAATTTCGATTTTCTTGCGGGTTTTGCTTTTTGCTTTTCTTTTCTATATTCTTAATTTTTTTGTTCGTTTTTCGCGATGTTTTAGTTTTCATTTTGTTTAAATTTCATTTCACTTAAAGTTTAGACCCACAAAAAAAAAAAGTGTTGGCTTATTTTTTATTGATTAATAACTAGTTTTAAATTTGTTTTGCTTGTTCTTTTTTATATTTCGATTGTTTTTTGTTTTTGTGTTGCTTTTGGAATGAGAAGTGAAAGTTTTGCAAATCAATTAAATTGAAATTAAAACTAGACAAAAAAAGTAAAAAAAAAAAGAGATATTGGTATAGTTTTTTTGTTAAAATTACATTGAACTAATAAATGTTTGTGTGTGTGTTTAAGATTTGGATTTGATATATATATATAGCAATACACACATATGGTACATACA
Source organism: Drosophila willistoni (assembly GCF_018902025.1). Classification (NCBI taxonomy): domain Eukaryota; kingdom Metazoa; phylum Arthropoda; class Insecta; order Diptera; family Drosophilidae; genus Drosophila; species Drosophila willistoni. Next base: position 3,798,546 of record NW_025814053.1, on the reverse strand, counting down.
TTTTATATATATATATATATATATATACATATATAAAAATTTTTTCGATTTTTTGTACACGTTTTTTTTTAAATTATGCTTTACTTGTTTTTTGTTTGGGTTTTTTTTTTTTGTTTAGTTTTTTTTTTAAGTTTTTCATATAAATATTTGACTTGCCATAAAATTTTCTATATATATATATATATATATGTATATATACATATATTTAAATTGCTTAAGGGCTAATACTTGTTTTTTTTATATTATTTTAAATTTATTTTAATAATGTTTGTTATATTTCGCTTTTCTTGAGAATTTTCTCTGCCCGTGTGTGTGTGTGTGGGTGTTGTGTGTGTGTGTGTGTGTTTTTGCTTTTAAAGTCTGAAATGTTAATTCGTTTATATATAAAGTTTCTTAGTAAGGTTTGTTTTTTTTATTATTATTATTATTATTATTATTATTATTATTATAATTTTTGTATTATAATTGTAGAAATATGTGTTCACGACAAAAAAAAGTTACTTTAAGCTTTTGGTTTTTTTTGTTTTGTTTTTGTTTTGTTTTTTGGGAAAGAAACTCGAATTTGATTTGTATTATATTTAGATGATATGATTTATGCCCCTTTCTAGTTAATATTGCATTTAAAAATGTTTTTAAGCTTTGAATTTTGTTTTCTTTTTAAATCTTTCACATTTTGTATTAGTTTAGTTGTTTTTTTTTTTTTTCGTTTTTTTACTTTTCTCATTTTTTGTTTAATTTTATCACTCAATTTCTTCGTTGATCCTGGCGGCTTAAGCTATATATATATATATATATATATATAACCTATGTAATATATATTTATATATTTGGGGAGACAAAAAAATTATTAACTATTCAAAAAAAAAAAAAAAAATTAAAATAAAACGAATGGAAGTTATTAATTTAGATAATTTAACTTTCTCTGTGTGTCTTTTTGTTGTTTTTGAGAATGCAGCGCCCAGAATTTGTTTCACGTCCGATCTATATATGTCTCTCTATATATATATATACATATATATATACGCGTGTGTTTGTGTGTGTGTGTGTGTGTGATGTAAAGTGGTGTGTGTGTGGATATGTATGCATATTTAGCCATAGTTATGATCCTGCAACTGGGGCGAACTACTATCCCCGCTGCCACTGCCACCGCTGCCCCCTGAGGTGGTGGTGGTGGTTGTGGTATTGGTGGTGCTGCCGCCACAGTATTGGAACAGTAGATTCTACACCATGTTCGCATATTTATCCTGCGGCGACATGTAATCGAGGCTATTCTGCGAGAATGCCTGCGCCGAAACGGTCCCTGTGAAGGATGGCGATGGGGATAAACCGAAATTGGAGGCACTATAACCGGAATGCCCCATGTTATAGTTAACCTGATTCTGATTGCTAAAGTATTCCATTTGCGAGTAATAGCTGGGCGCCTGGGCATAGTTATTCGGATATTGTTGATACTGATTATGCCAGAAGTTGTAGGAGTCATGATTGGACATATAGGCGGCCGAATGGGCGGAATGATGGGCCGCCGATTGGGCCGATTGAGCGGCATGGGCGGCCGCTGCTGCCGATTGCGGTGACATTGGTGTAATGGGCGGAGAGGGTGTGGTTATGCTGCTGCTGCTATCCATGGGTGTGATATTGCCACCAGGCTGTAGCAGGCGGGGATTACTGCTGGCGGCTGCTGCTGCCGCCACACTACCATAAATGCTCTGATGATGATGATGATGGACAGATGACGATGATCCACCGCCGCCGCCGCCGCCACCGCCAACAAGGCTGCTGCCCATTTCGCCGCCGGCATCTTTCAATGTATCATAGTGGGCCACACCCACGCCAACACCAACTAGGCCACCGCCTACACCGCCCATTCCCAGATTACCGCCGCCGCCATTACCATTACCATTGCCATAGCCGCCGGCCAGATGCTCTTTCTTGCACACAATGCTCACAGGACTCACCGATGTGGCCGGTGTGGGTAGCAATGGTGAGGAATTCTGATGCGCTGCCGTTACATTCAATGCTGCTGCCGCCGCTGCCGCCGAGATGTGTCCACTGCCGCCGCCGCCGCTACTACTACTGCTCGATGTGGATCCACCGCTTGTGGTGGCCGATGCATTCAGGAAGGAACTATGATGTGATTTAATCGATTGCGCGGCTGCCACTGCAGCGGCACTTGCTGCCACTGCTGCTGCTGAGCTGCTGCCACCGACACCGCCGCCGCCGCCACCGCCGGCTCCTCCACCACCTGGCCCACTTGATGAGCCGCTGGCATTTGAGGCGGAGTTTTGATTTTGTTTCTGACTCGATTTGTTGCTGTGGTTGTGGCTATTGCTGTTGTTGTTGTTGTTGTTGTTGCTGCTGGCACTGTTGTGGTTGCTGTTGGAATTGTTGCTGCTATTATTATTGTTGTTGTTGTTGTTACTGTTGCTGCCGCTGCCGCGACTATTTGCCGAACTGCCACTGCAACTGGCATTGCTGCCGCTGGAATTTTTCGAGCTGCTTAAACTATTCGATTGCTGTTGCTGTTGCAATTGTTGCCGGCATTTGGCCCGACGATTTTTGAACCAAACCTGCAAGAAAACAAAATAAACAATTGATTAAAATAAGGAGTCATCACGTGGTTTATAAGACTATACTACAAATCTTAATCTCATAAAGCGAGACTTGGAGCTTAATATAATATATTTAAGCTCTTAACTATTCAATATGTATTTGTTTTACTTTAACAATCGCAAATACCTTAAAAAAAAGTAAATCTCTAATATTTACTGTGAAATTGTTAAAATTGATTGGAAATGCACTCGGTAGAGAAATCGATGCACTTTCTAAGAAACAACAACAAGTAATATGAATTTCTTGAATTAAAATCTATTTAACTAGACCGCAATTCAACAACAACAACACTCAAGTGTATATATATTTGTTTAATCAAGTGTGTGTGTGTGGGTGTGTGGGTGTGGGTTTGCAAGTATTTTATCTATGGGGCGTGTGCCTGGCCAACGGCTGCAATTTTCCCACATCAATTAGTTTTCTGGGCGAGCAATGAATAAATTATATATCCATACGCATTGATAGAAGAAAAGTGAAGAGAGAGGGAAGGTGTGGGGGGGGATAAGAGGCTGGAGGGTGATAGCTCAGAACTCAACACAACAAGTGCAAAAAGTCACGCGCTGTGCAGACGAATGACTATGACGACGGGCCCAACAAAATAAAGTTACATCAACAGCCGGCGGCGGTCGAAAAAATTGACTCGATTATATTGTCACTCGTTATAAGGCTGTTTCCGCATTTCCACACAAGAGCAAGAGAGATGCTTAAAGGAGGAACAGGGGGGGGGCGGAGGCGGAGGACACAACAATAAACAGGCCATAAAGCGGCACAGTCGAGCGCAAGGAATTCACTTAGCCTTGTTTGTTATGCTTAAGGGGCTGCAAACAATCCGCTAAGTGCAGAGAAGGACGAAGCGAGAAGAAAAAAAGAAATGAAATGGGAAGCCACCCACCCACCCACCACCCTCCTCTCCCCACCCACCGACCCGACCCACTCGTTCTCAAACCCTCGAAAAATGTTATTTCAGTGATTTGTTATTTGGGGTTGGTGTTGCTTGCTAATGGCTTGTGCTTTGGTAAACAGCAGAATTTATTACCGAACCCGAATCCAAAAATCTTTACCCCACCACCACCGCCCTCAAGCACCCCCCTTCAACCCACTGCACTCGCCACTCCGGTTACCGCCTACGAAGTTAACACTTGCCACGCGGCGACTGCGGCCACTCGAGCGTTTCATTGCCGCCACAACCCAAATCAAGTCATGACCAAAGGGGCTAGGAAGGGGGGGCGGGGAAATCTTTTGGGCTCGTCCTGTCGTCCTTTCGACCTTCGTTCCTTCCTTCCTTCCTGCCTTCCTGCCTGACTGCTTGCCTGCCTTTCTTCATCCACTTGACGCAAAAAAAAAAAGAGCATTAAACAAGGCGTATCAAATTTCATTATTTGTCAGCACACACACACACCACGCCCCCCTCTACCCGCCCACCCTTTTCTTCTTCGGTTTCTTTTTTTTTTTTGAGAATCTTGTTTTTGAAAATTCAATTTCAATTTCCAATTGAATTTTGCATTTTAACCAAAAGGAACAGAGAGAGAGAGAGAGAGAGAGAGTGAGGGAGAAGGGGGAAGAGGGGAGAGAAGAGACTTCCCTTTGTCATTTAACTTTGTTTTCAGTTTTTTTTTTATTTCATCTTTGATATCGTTTAATGAACTGCTGCTTCAATTTATCAAATCTTGGGAATTTTTTGTTCGATTTTTATTTTTACGTTTTGCAAATTTTAGCAGAAATCTAAATAATAACAACAACAACAACAAAGAGCCATCTAATGAACGATAAAATACAATAAAAAAAAATACAACAAAAAGAAAAGCAAGAAGATTGAAAGGAAAATATAAACTTCAAAGCGTTTTTTTTTCATTTTACGTTTGAGCATTTTGCGGTTGTGTAATTATGTCAAGCGGCCCCTCACCCCCCTTATCCACCTACCTCTCCGCACACTCACTCGTGGTGGAGAGGGGGGGAATCACCAAATAGCTGAATAGCTAAAAAATCTCTTCATTAATCTTAAATTGATGTTAATTTTCTCAAAGAGACATTGTTAGCAAAAAAACGGGGACAACAAGAAGAAACAAATAAAAAAAAATCCATTTATCAGCAAATATTGCAAGGAAATTTCCAAAACCAAAGAACCGAAAGAATTGAAAGAATTGACAGAACTTTCAAAAAGAAAGCAAATTTAGCAAATTTAGCAAAAAATTTAGCAAAAAATTGCAAAATTTTTATAAAGTTAACTTCACACAAAGATCAAAATTTAATATTAAAATAAGTAAAAATATATTTAAATCTTTGTCGAGTTTCAATTATAAAATAGATAAAACATAAAATATCTAAAGTTTAATAATTTAATGAGAGAATAGATTCTAATATTTTGTCTATTTGTTTTAATTGAAACTCGACAAAGATTTAAAATTTTTAAATTTAAATGATTTAATTTTAGGGCAAAATTTGTAGTCTTAAAAAAAAAATATTTTGTTAAGCCCTTTGAATGACTTTTAACTTGAAATTGCAAAAAAAAAAAAGAATTTCATTTTATTTTCAAAAATTATGCGCACGTTTGCATAAATCGTTTTTTCTCTCGCTCTCTTTATTGCTCACCCTATATATATATATATGTGTATCTTTCTATCTCCCATTTTGGAAAAAGTGTGGAAATTGTTAATCCGCAATGGGAAAATTAATTTTATAAAACAGCTGTGCGTGTTACATACAACAGGACAGTCTCCCCTCTCTCTCTCTCTCTCTCTCACACACACACTTATACTCTCAGCTTTTGGTGACAACGAGACAAATCCTTTCACAAAAGGAAGAAGAGAGAGTGAGATGAAGGGGGGAGGGGAACAATAAATCGAAGGGAAAATGGAAAACGTATAGAAAAAGAGTTTAGTAACAGAGAAGTTTTTAGGTGCTTGAACCCCCGAGAAAAAAGGGGACAGAGATTTGATTTGATTCAACCCCCGAGACGGTCGAAATCGAACAGCTGAAACGCTGAAAACGATGGAGGTGAAAGAGGTGACACAAAGGCACAACTACTACCCATATAGCATATATAGTTATACCCCTTACATAACTCCCTGCTCCCTGTTTTCTACCCGTCGAGGCACAAGCAATGCTTCTGTTTTTTTTTTTCGTTTTCGTTCTTTTTTCCTTGTGTGTATGATTTATGATTGCGATGGCAGCCGTCGTTGTTGTTGTTGTTCAGACCTAGGTCTTTTGCCTAGTATCCTGAAGTCCTTGCACAACGAATGAAAACATTAGGGCGTAAATGTTTGCTCTGTTCTGGTGCAGATAAGCTGCGTAAAATTATTACGTTATTTGTATTGGTTGCAATCAACGACACCCACCAAACGTACCACCGGTTCCAACCAACCCTAGAAGCGCCCATAAAGATGCCTATCATTCAATTAATATTTACCCAGACCTCTCCTCTCTCACTCCTCCCCACCCCCCTCGCCTTGTGGCTTGTCGTTAATTTTTTTTTGCCATTTGTAAAAAGAAAAAAAAAAACAAGAACGAAATGATTATTTATGCGTAGTGCGATGGAGCCACACACAAAAATTGTGCCGTATTATGTGTATACATACATATATATGTATATATGTATATGTACATGTGTGTGGGTGTTTGGTGGCTCGGTGGGTTAAGGTGGAGCCTCCACAACTAGTTTTCTGCTAATTGAGTTGCTTGGCTGGCTTCCTTCAAAATGCCAGACACGACAATTTCAATTTCTATTCGTGTTTTTCTTTACAATATACAAATGTATGTATATCTGTGTGTGTGTGTGTGTATGTGTGTGTGTGTGTATTGTAATTTAATATACAACGCTGTGCCCCATGTTGTTGCATCACCATTCCCTTCTACTCTCTTCACACACCGCCACCAAACACATGCCCCACCAATACAGTGGAGCAGAATTCAAAATTAACAAATCAAAGTTTCCCGTTTTAACTAAAATATCTTTTTCCAATTGATTATGTAGATTAAAAGCCTAAGAAATTCGGAAATAAATGTTTTGGCGAATCTTATTTTTCATATGACCTATAGGACAAGTCAATTTCTTTGTGGTTAAAATAAAATTCTCCTTCTAAAGAGGCGCTAACCCTAGAGCTCAGATTTATATCAATTTTGAAGTTCATTCTTCATTTAATCCAATTTAGAGTTGAAATTAAAAACTGCATTGTTCTTAGATATGCCAAACCACTGTGCACAAAAACTATGCACATCGGTCTAATGCTAGGAGAGAGACAATGAGACAATGAGACAAGCTAGTAACAAGATGCCTTATAAAAAACAGAGACACATACAGAGAAAAAGAAAGCACAAGAAAAAAAACAAAAAAAAATCTATACAATTGTCAGTGGGTATGCATTTCCATTTTCATTTCCATTTCCATTTGTTGGAATCAATTGTGTAAAAAACGTAAGGTTTGAGTATGTCTGGTCAAGCACACACACACACAGACATAGACACTATCTAAATAGTGTAAGTCATTCATGTCCAATGGGCATATGCAAGTTGTCGTTGTCGTTGTCCTTGCTGGCCCCCTTCTTAACTATTTTTACTGTACGGGACGTGTCGTTTTTCAGTTGCCGTTGCCGTTGCCGTTGCCGTTGCCCGTGCCCGTGCCCCTGTCTATGCCCATGTTCATGTTCTTGCCCCGGCCACTGCAGGGGCTTCTGTTGCCAATGTCACGTCCTTAAATTACATGCATGCATGTTGTAGAGAAAGACCAAAGCCAAAACGAAGAATATACAAACAAAATCGATGCAATTTTCCATCGGAAGAAAAATAAGAAAATCATGTTGCGGCTGTGTTTGCCAAAGACATTAGGCGACACAATAATAATAATGATCGTCAGTCAGAGAGACAGACAGACAGAGAGAGTGAGTGAGTGAGCGAGTGAGATCTTTTTGCTTCGATCTCTTCATTGTTATTGATCATTTGGCAGTTTGGCCAACGGCGCTAGATCTGGGTCTCCCACCCCCCTCTTGCTCTCCCTGGGTCTAACTCAATCTGTCTCTTTGCTATTTGCTTAGGCCCCGTGCCCCTGTCAACACACACAACACCTAAACAAACATTGGCCTATGCATATATATACATCCTGGCGTATCCTTTTTGCACTTTTACTTTTCGAGAAAATTGAGTTATATCTTGGCCGCAGATGTGTGTGTGTGTGTGTGTGTGTGTGTGTGATAATAAAAGAAATTGAAAGCAAAAAAAAAAAAAAAAGGAAAAATTAGTGCAAATTATGCGAACGTTAATGCCTTGTGTAAACTCAAATGACACAAGAGGGCGGAGTTGAAAATGCTTTAAGCAAATAAATGAATAAAGGCAAGACACATTTTCCACACACACACACACACGCGAGCAGGGAGAAAGACAAATTTGTGATGTTGAAAATATGCTACCAGTTTTTCTTATTTGCATAGAGATTTTCCATAGATTTTGCTGCCTTATTTTTTTGGGGGAAAAAAAGTCATTTTAAATCTGCCGCGAACTTTCTATTACTTATTTTGTGTGTGTGTGTGTACAACTCCCCCACGACAAACCCAGACACCAACTCTCATCCCTCTTATCCGAATCATCCTTCCTACTATAGCACACATGTATCTCGGTGGCAGCAATCTGTTTAGAGCTGCTCGTAATTTGTTTGTTTTATGGATTTTCCTTCGATATACGACCATATGCTTAATTAAACAATCATACATATAGACAAACAGACAGGCAGGCAGACAGACAGACAGACAGACGGACAAGTATATGACCCAACTAGGCGAGAGAGAAAAGAGCTTTTCTTTGACTTTTCCACAGTTAAGCCGGCAATGTGTGGTGTTAACAGAAAGTCAGTAGAGGAAAAATTCAAACTCATTCAAATGAAAAGTGATTACCACCAAAAAAAAGAAGCTAAAACACAACAAACAAAATGTTCCAATCAAATTGCCATTAAAAATGGTTTAAAAATGTCCAAAGGAAAAATTATGGGCAGGATAGTTAAGTTTTCTAATAAGTGAATGTGTTTAGATGACAAATTAATGGCAAAGACTTAACGAATTAAGTGGATTTCAAAAAAATATATTCAATTCACAAGTGCTAAAAATTTAAATTATTACCATTCGACCTCTTTAACTAATTGAAGCAGAAATCAAATATCAGTGGGAATTGGTTAAAATGTGGCATTAACATTTATAGCCTAATATTAAAATTCATGATATTTTAATATCCAATTAAAAAGCATCTATAAATTGGCTATTTATCTTAAAATAGTATATAGAAAGTTTACATTGACTAGGCCAAACGTTTTGTGTGTGTTTACATTGGTTTCTGTTGTTCAGGCACATTACAAAAGAATATATTTCTGTTCGACTTTGTTCAAAGTCTGATAATCGGATCTAACAACTTTTCATAGTCTGCTTTTTGGGATAATTGAAGTCGGTGATTAAATATTAAGTAGCAAGAGAATTATGGTACTAACCTGTACTCTCGATTCGGGCAGATTGATCTTTAGGGCAACTTCTTCGCGCATAAATATATCGGGATAGCGAGTTTTACCAAATAATGCCTCCAGTACATCCAATTGGGCACGTGTAAATGTGGTTCTTTCGCGTCGCTGTTTACGTGTGTTGACGCCTAAATTAAGGATGCGTAATAGAGAGAGGGTGGAAGGGAGAGAGAAAGAGAGATATTTAATATTAACATTTTTCCATACGTATGTATATATGTATGTACATATATTTGCCTAGAAAGTAACGAAAACAAAAATTGTGCTAAAAGTTGCTTTAATTAACATGAGTGAGAGGAAAAAGTTTTTCCCAGTTTTCCCAAGCCAAGCCTTAACCGTTATTTTGGTACGTTTTTGCTTCTTTGGATGAGTAACAACCCCCGAAAATGTGTGGTTTGCTACCCCTAAAAAAAGCAACCCCTAGGCACATACACACACACACAGACACAGCAGCCGCCCCATTGAGTGGCAAGAGATTTGGTAGGTAGGCAAAAGATGTGTACATAAAAGGACTGGTATATAAGTATATATGTAATCTATATAGACATTATATGTATGTATATAGCTATATACATGATGCGTGTGCGTATGTGTGCGTGCGCGCGTGTATGTGTGTGTGTGTGTGTGTTAAGCCGCAGCATTGTTTATTTTGCCCTGTGCGAGCACCCTGGCCCCTGCTCCTCCCTCTGCTGCTGTTGCTGCTGCTGCTACCGATTCAAGTCAATGTTGTTGCTGTTGATGGTTGTTGTTGTTCTTGGTGCTTGTGTCCTGTCCCATATACACTCACTCGAAGGAGAGAGAGACACCCTTTTTCTCCCCCTTACATGCTATTTCTCCCCTCCTCCTACTATCCACTAATTTTCTGTTCTGCTCACACTTCCTCTCTCTCTCTGAGCCTTTGGCTTTTCTTTGGCAATGTGTGTCTCTTTCTCTCTCTCTCTCTCTCTCTCTCTCTCTATCGCTCTGCCCCTTGTGTTTCACTCTGCTGCTGTCTGTCTCTATCTCTCTATCAAAAATTAATGAGTTAGTCATTTTGGTCATGAATTTATAAATTGAATAAAACTTCACTTCACAAATTTGACTGGCTTTTGCTTTTGCCTTTGCAGCTGCTTCTCATTTTCGATTTTAGTTTTTTTTTTTTGATATTTCAAAATGGTTGCCAAATGGTTGTTTTTTTTTTATTATATCGACATTTCGATTTGTTTTTGTTTTTGTTGTTGTTGTTATTGTTGATCGGTTAAACCAAATTAATTGCATTCTATTTATAGTGTCCCTCTCCTCTACCTGAAAGTCTACACGAGTTCAAGGTGAAGTTATGTGATCGAAAAATTGTAACTGCAGATTTTCCCCAAATTGTATAATGATCGGACAATTGCACAAACTTTGTAGCTTATATAAACGATCTGAACACAATAGTTTCCTATACCAAGAAATGTTTAAAAGAAATTCTTTTTTTTTTTTTTTGAACAAATTGATTACGTCTTCTCTTCTTTGGTCTTAACTTATGTTGTTGTCGTTTCTTTGCTTTTTCTGGGCTTCTTTCTGCTCGTTTGCCTTCAGATTTGTATTTTTGTTTGTATTGGTTTGTTGTTGTTGTTTTTTTGAGAAACTGGAACTCATTATTCATTTTCGGTTTTGGCCTTTTTGACAATTTAACTGATAATGATGCAATCGCTTTGGCTTTCGTTCGCAATGGCCAAATGGTTCCCAGCCTCTGTTCCACCGCCCTCCAAACCTCAAGCAAGGTGAGGGGAGGTGAGGTGAGATGAGACGAGGCAGAAGCATTTTGTGCAACAATTTGCTTACTCTGCGCCATGCAAATTGAGTTATCATCAGTTTTTTTCCATCATTTATCACATTTATCAGAGACAACTTTTAGCTGAAAATTTTTTTTTGTGTTTCTTTTCGTTTTTATGTTTTTTTTTGTTTTTTGTAAATTTTTTCTTACGTGAGATTTACCAAAATTGTTGGACGATATTTACCCCACATACCTTGGGAGAACCCAACAGCCTCCAGACCATGTGGCAGACCGAAGGGACCCAATGACGGCATCGGCATACCCGGCGGCAATGGGCCATGAGGCACCGAATGGTGCGGATGTGGCCCACCATAGCTATGCGGATGTGGCCCCAAATCACCCGATTTGAGAAATCCCGCAGCCATCAAGGCTTCCGTTGAATGGAGCGCCACGTTGATGCTGTTTGACACTAGATTCTGTTCTAAATAATCAATTTTGTGAGCTTAATACTTGAAACCTTCTGAACCTTCTTCTTCTCTTGTGTTTTTCAATCGGACAGTGGGTCCAATAAAAAACAATTTGTTGATATTTGATTTCAGCTCTTTAAGTTTATCTGCAAATAGATGGAGAGAAAAAAAATGTGTTAATTTTATTTGAAAACAGTTTTTCCTTTTTTTTTTTTTATTATTTTTTGTTGCATTTAATTTGCAAAAACAACAAAAATCAAGTTCTCAAGCAAGCAATTTAAATGCTAATTTCATATATTGAGTATGGATAATTGTTTAAACATTTGCATATGTTATATATGTACATATCATGTTAATCAATCAATTGCAATTATATTCGATTTGTGATCAGTTATTATATGTAGTTATTACCACTCGGCACTTCGTTTAGCACTGTGAATTGCTGTGTTTGGAGTGAATAATTCTTTGAACTCTTGCCACAAACAATCAATTACCATCTAAGAGCTAAGCAAATAGAGACATGGGCTTATAAGGAGAGCAAAGGTAAGTAAAAGTAAAGCCCAAATCGCCTACCTTCTTCACCAACTAATCTATGTATGTGTCTGTCTGTCTGTCTGTCTGTCTATCTCTTTTGCTCTAGACTAATCCAGACGTATTGGCCTATTATGTAAAGTTCTAATCTACCATCTAGACATATAGGATCCTGGCATCATCTACCATCACCATCTTGTCGTCGTTGTCGGTTGTCGTGTTACCCAATCCCGCTAGGAACTAATAACGCCCATTGCGGTATATGAAAAACTTTGGCTCTATGCGGTTTAAAGATCTTTGATCTGCGCTTAGCCACAGGATTAGGTTCAGACACTTACTAAGGAAGGTAAAAGAACACACACACACACACAGAGGGAGACAGAGACAGAGACAGAGATAGGGAGAGAGAGAGAGAGAGAGAGAGAGAGAGGGACACCGACTATGCCAGGACACACATGATGATGACAATGGTTCTGAGCATTAAGATTAGGTCCATAGACCTGAACCTCGGATTAATACTCTACATACGAGTTAGCAAACTCTTTTGTCTTTCTCTCCTCCTCCTGCTCCTACTCTTCTTATTTCTCATTTTTTTTTTTTTTTGTTTCGTGCGAAAAAAAAATTAGCACTATCCGTAAAAGACAAAAAGAAGCGGGAGAAAAATGAAAAGAGAGAGAGAGAGCAATTGCGGGATTAGCACGAACACCTCGAACAGAACCGTCGACTCTTCTGACTTGAAATTGAAAACCCTAAATGGATATGCAAGTTGCCCATATCCATCCATCCTATATCCACACCCAGGCATAATTTGTCACCACAAATATATGCACATACATACATATATATATTGAACTACTGGCTGCAGATACAAAAATTCCTTTGAGCAAATTTGTTTTGTTTTGTCATGTCGTTTTCATGGCTCAATGCATTCGAAACAAAAACCAAAAAAAAAGACAAAACACAAAATATACATAGGTATATATATACATATACTTATGTGTAAAGAGAAACACGGAAAAATGCAGCCAACAAAACCGAAATGGAAACCAGCAAAAACAAATACCCACAGCCACAGCGACCCCGATATAACCAATGAGGTTCATGATGATAATAATGCTGCTGATGATGCTGCTGATGATGAGGCCGGGATGACCGACCGTACCAGCAACAAAACAAAATAAAATCAGACCCAAATTACATGCTCACGCGCACACGCAAATTAATAACACATCTGGCTCGAATCGGGAAGAAACTGAGCCCAAAGTAAAAGGGATAAGGCCCGAGAGAGATGGAGAGCAGCAAGCCAGAAAGTGATGGGAACAAAAAGGATGCCCACTTGAGGAGTTGTCACCACAAAAAAATAAACAAAACTTTAGTCACAAAGTGCGACTAGACTTAAGTACAAAGCATTTAAGCACAGACTTTAGAAGCACTTTAGGTTAACTATCTATTATAAATGCCAACTAATATTTGTGATTCGAATCTTGAGATAAAAGTTAAATATAATTTTTGAACTAATGTTTGTTAGTTTTTTAAATTATTGATTATAGAACTGAATTATATATAGAACTATGAACTTCTGAACCGATTTCCTGGCCTTTATAAACTTTTTAACATTTTTAGCATAGAAGATGGAATAATAAAAAAAGGATGTCATTCCTTTTCTTTGTTACATTAAACACATTTTTTCTGCGTTTCTAGAAATAGAAACTTTATAAATAAATTTTCTGAAAAATGCCTCTTCATGCTAGATCAAATAGTTTTTAGCTTTTTATCGCTAAAGAAATTTTCAAGAAATTTCTCAAAATTATAATTTTGCAAAATTTAAAGATTTTGACATATTTTTTAGTAAATCGGATGACTTCTTTTGCGCCACGTTGTAGTTTCGTGATTTTTTCATTATCAAAAATTATGACTAATTCTACAGATGCAAAAAAAAATGTTTTTCAGTCATTAAAAAGAAAGATTTTGAACAATTTTTCAAAGGCAAAATTAATGTTAATAAAAGTTTTTAAAGAACGCTTGTTTTTATGATGGGTTTGATGGGATATTAGTTTTCGAACAATCTTTCAAAGAACTAATAGAAGAGTTGCTATTTCTACAATTTTGAGATAAACTATGTCCCTATGTCTTATTCTTTTGTCTTTTTCATAGCATTTCAAAGACATTTATAAAGAAATTTATATCTAAAACCAAACTAAAAGGCTTAAAAACGTTACTTTGGAAAACAATTTTGAATATCTGTGTAAATTTTTGTAGTATTTGATGGGTTTGATCTTACAGTACGTTGCTCAAGCTAACCATTTCTAACTCAAGACCTATAGAGTACATATGTATATATATCCTGTATATAACAACATCTTTAGCATCTGCTTTTAGTTGGACATTTTGTTTTTTTTTTTGCCAAATGTGTCACCCCAGTGGAAGAAAAAAACGAAAAAATATCTACGTGATTTTGTTGTCTTTTGCTGCTGCCGCCGACGCCACCGACGCCGTCGCCTCCATTGATTATGAAAAATCATGGCAAATGGCAAGAAGAGACGAAAACCCGAAAAAAACAAACCCCGAAAAAAAGGCCCCGCTGGCTTTTTTTGCTTTTTTGTTGTTCAGTTTCGTGTGTCCATTGTGAGATGGTGATGAATTCTGCTCCTAAGGCGAAAAAAAAAAACCAAACCGAACCAAACCAAATGAAACGGCCAAATCATTTCGTCTCAACATTTATCACGTACACGCACTTTCATTAAAAATTCATTCGGCAATTCTTGATACGATGATATTCGTTACCATTTCAGATATCTCCATTTCACTTTCAGTTTCTGTTTCTGTTTCCGGGGGTGGACACTATGACTCGGTGTTAATGTCTCCTCTCTGTATGTGTGTGGGTGTGTGCGTGTGTGTGTAATTACGGTCAAAATAATATTTAGTTATGTATGTTTTTCTTCTCTCACTGTTTGTTGGATTTCTTCGACTGCAATTTGAAGGTAAACAGCCTTAGGAAAATAAACATATCAGAGCTACCGAAGTTTTTGACCAGCAAGCACCCGCATCTAACGAGGCAACAAATTGAAGAAAACAGTAGTCCAAATGGGAGACAAGCTCCCTCTTTCCATCTCTCTTTCTCTCTCTCTCTCTCTCTCTTTCTGTATCTCTGTCTCCTTCTATTTATTTTGGCTGTGAAGATTTGTTTTGATTTCTTTGAGTTTAGACCCTGGGAATGGAAATCTTCAAACTAAAAACCTTCTATGTATTAGCCATGAACACATGAGAGTATCGATTTTTTCTTTGTCTCTCTCTCTCTATTTTTTCTCGGTGTCTCTGTTTTTTTTTTATATATTTTTTTTTTTTTGTTGTTGGCTACTGTTCATTCATGGGAATATTTTATGGTTTTTTTTTTATTTTTCGAACTTTGTTAAACGTTTTTTTCTTACATATATTTTGGCAATGTTGATTAATGATTTCTAGAAAGCTAACAACAAATTGTTGTTGCTGTTGTTCTTTCCCCTCATTTCATCATCGTCATCATCATCATCATCATCATCATATCTTAAAACAGATTTAGATAAACCGAGTGCAACCGGCTGTCAAAAGTGTTCACTTGTCAGACTGGCCTATTAGTTGGCTTAACCAGCTTCAACTACCACTTGAGGTCTCAACCTCTATAACAACTTCATTTACAGTGTTGAACAAGTAAATTGGAATTGGAATTGCAATTCATAAACATATACACATGTATTGGTAAGAACTTTTGTCTCTATATGCAATATATATTCATTGGTTTTTCACTTCAAAGTTTTTAGTTAATAGTTGATACTTTTAAGAACTCTTATCGAACCAAATTTTGGGTAAAATTTGTTACCAACCTTCTGTGGATACTATTGATAGAACTGATCAAATTGTTTTTCAAAAGGACCTAAACAAAGTTCCACCTAACTTGACCATAAACACAAAATGTATGTTCTATAATATTATTTATGTTTTCTTAAAGTTTTGTTTCAAACTATTGTTGTTAAGTGTAGCACAAGAATTGTGTTGGTAAGTGTCTTAGTCTATGTGTCTGCGTGTATTTCTCAGGCTCATTTACATAGTTAGCCAGCCAGGCAGCTACTGGAATATGCTACTACAGACCCCGAGCCCGACGCCGACTTCGACTTCGACTTTGACTCCATCAACATCTGCAGTAACCAACAGAGCAGTAACCAGTAACCAGCTCCCAGATCTGGCCTAGCATAATAAGCTTGTCTGTTGAAAATAATGCAACTTAATAAACGCAACAAAGAACGCAAAAAGCAAAACGCGAATGCGAATACGAATGCGGCACATCTAGGCACGTCCCGTGTAAGGAAAAAGAAAAAAAGAGAAAAAACTAAAAAAAAAAAAAACTGAAAAGAAACTACTACTACAACACATATGAAAAACTTTTCTCTGATGTCTTTTGGACTACTCTCTACGCAAATGCATTTTGACATTTAAATTTGCAATTTTCGCATAAAATTATATTATATCTACGATCACTTCTTAATTTTTTCTACTCTTCTCTCTCACTCTGTCTCTCTGTGGATATTGGTGAAAATGCAACCTTGCCTGGACCCAACCTGCCTGTTGCTAATGACAATGATGAATATAATGATGATGATCATCATAATGATGATGATGATGATGATGTGCACAATTCCAGCTACCTGACTTGATATGTACACGGCGTTGACGTTGACGTTTGCTGAAGTTTAATTAAGCAACGTGCCAAATAATTGAAAAAGTGTGAAGATTTGACAAGTTTAAGACGCATTAAAACATATATACATACATACACACACACATATGTACTTATGCACATATATAAGGTTGTAGTATCTATGCAATTGGCCTAGAAACTGGCTGTATTTTTAATTACATTTTTTTTACTGTATTAAAATATTTAATCAAATTGACACTTGAGCAGCGGCAATGTTAATTAATAGATGTGTCCAACAATTGTTGATAAATTGCAACTAATAATAATAATAATTATAATAATATTAATAATAAGGAAAGCCACTTTAAAAGATAAGATAATTAAAGGTAGATTTCCATAACTTTGCTAACTTGGTAAGCAATTCGAGATTGAGGTGAGGCAATTTGTACAGCAATTAACAATTTGCTATGGAGTAATATACCAAACTGGAATAACAAAATATAATTTCAACTTGTTATAAGATCTCACAAGTATATAGAACTGAAATTGGTTAACAATTTCGTCTATCTGAAGAAGATGAAATGTCATTCTATAAACGATCTATTATGAAGTTTTTATGCTTCACTCAAAGAGAACGAGAAACGATCATCGAAATCAAATGATCTTCTTCATAAGATATGATTCCACAAGTGAAGTAAACATTTAAGAGTACTAAAGAATTATATAATGGACTATGTCCATTGGGTTATCGATATCAAGACCAACTCTTGAGACCAGAATTAATAATTCTGCTATAGAAAATTTTGTGAATAATTTTAACTAATTGTGAAAAGTTTTAAACTTGAATTATGTACCATGAAATTAATATTATTTGAATTTGATTTTATTATTATATTATATTGGTGTTTTTATTTATTTGCTGAATGAATATATATGTTGCCTTCGTGTGTTTGTGTGTGTGTGTGTGTGTGTGTGTGTGTGTGCGTTTTGAGGTGTTTCTACAAATGATTGCATCATAGTAAACAATAAAATAAATCAATAATAGAAGAGTAATAAAGCAAAGAGGCCCAGAGGACAGAAAGAAATACAGACATTGGGAATGGAGTGGTGAGGAGAGGGGGAACAGGGACAAAGTCGAAGTCGAAGTCGGAGTCGAAGTCGGGTCATAACAACAACTTCAACTTATTATTTGACGCATTGTCAATGTGATCTTGATAACTGGCCGGTTTGGTACGGGTTTTTGGGATCTCGAATCCGAGCGGGAGTCTGAGTGATTTCTATTTAAATGGCTTTGTCAACGAAATTTGAGACACCAGCAATAACAACAACAATAACAACAACAACAAGACGAAACTAAAAAGTACAGACACGTAATGAGCAAAGAGTGAAGAGAGATAAAAATTAATAATACAAATAATTGGAAAAGTAGAAAAAAAAAAAACAAAAACAAAATCATTCAAAAAATTGAAATGAAACCTCACTTAAGGCGAGGCGACGCCAAGGCGTCACAAGAGATTGACAAAAGAGACGAAACAAAAACCAAAAACCAAAAAAAAAAAAACCAAAAAAACACAAAAAAAAGGCAAAAAAAAAGGCAGAAAAAATATATGGATTGGTTGGATGTTGGGGCGTGCTTCGATCTAGGTCTGTGTCTGTCTCCATATAACTCCCGAGTCAGAGCCAAAAGATAAGCTATCAGAAAATGTTGCCAGGCAATCTTGACTTCAATTCGATTCAATTCCAATTCAATTCATAAATTGAAGCTCAAGTAACGGATGTAAGTTTTTTTTGACTGACTGACTGACTGACTGAATGAATGTAAAAGAATGAATGAATTCACGTATCGAAACGTATCCAAAGTAGTCTAATCCAATGAGTGGGTGTTATTCCAGGGCATGTCACCTAAAAGACGAGACAGGCTTCCAGACTGAGTATCTTTGCATCTTTCGCCCATCGAGTTGGATACAGAGAGGCACAGACAAATAGAGACTAGAAGAACTACTAACAGCAACAACAAAAACTGAATATACAAAAAAAAACGTAGAAGAAGTCTTCAAACAAATTGCCTTGCATATTAATTTTCTTTTTTTTTCATATATGCAAATTAATAATATTTATATGTGGGGAGAAGAGAGAGCGAGAAAGAATAACTTAAAATCGAAAGAGCATTTTTATTCAGATGTTTTAATTTATAGCCGCCGCTTTGAAATTAGCTACAACAACAACAATCACCGCAGACCTTATCGAAAAATGTGTGAATAATGTGAACTGATCTGAACTCCAACTATAATAATACACATATACATTTACATATATCTATATTTGTTGTTGTTGTTGGATGCTGAGGAGTCTGGGGGTATCCCATTTGGTGTTCTATTGTCTTTTATCTTAGACGGTGTGTTATTTTGTTCTCCTCCTCTTTAAAAGGTTTTTAGGTTTCTTAGTCTTTAGTCTTCTCTTGGTTTTTTTTTTTTAGGTAGCAGCTCATAACTCGAGCAATATCTGGCTTTTGAAAATATATGTTGAATGTTTTGCCTAATTAGCCCTCTTTGCCTACCAGAAGGCGGTTTTAATATGCCCCATTAAAATTATGAACAGAAGACACTCAGAAGAAGTAGAAAGAAAAAAAACCACATAGATTTCTCACATCCCATTCTCAAAATCTCATATACCCAAAAACTCTAGTCTATTAGTCATTCGTAGGTAGATATTAGGGAATTTCCTGTACAATGATAGTAGTGAGAAAACTATGGAATGATCAGAAAACAAATTTATATAAAGTTTCTGAAGAAAGTTCCTATGATGACTTGGTCTTTTATTTCATTTGCCAAATATTCTCAAAAACTTAGTTAAAAACATTTAGGGATATCTAAATGTATCTTTAAGCTGACATATGTATACCAAATAATTTGTCACACATGTTGAAATAACATTTTCTATCTCAACTCGATGAGTTCAAAATAACATGGAATTTCAGTAAATTTCCTTGATGAGACTAAAATATTTTCAAAACAAATTCCATAATGGCAGTGGGGAAGGTCTATATAGATCTACATATATAGGTATGATGGCGATCCTTTAGGGGCTTAGTTTCTGTTGTTTGATGGCAAGAGTTTGGTGCATTCGATTTAGTTAGCTTAGCCTAAGTCATATGTATGTATTTGATTAGATAATGTCTCTAGTTGATATAATCCTTGATTGTTTGTCTTTTAAATTGTTATTTACTCCTTTTTTTTTACTCGGGGATACTTTTTTCTTGTTTTTATTTGGTTTTACACAATTCTTCTCGTTGACACTCACCGAAAAAAAAATGAAACACATTAACCAAAACGAACAAGTTAAGCAATTTGCCAGTCACTGAACGTTTATATTCCAATTCAACTATATAGATGAGTTATATAGTGTGATATATAGTGTATGATATATATTGATTATCGATTATGGAGGTGTGTGTGTGCGGCGCGTGTGAGTGTTGCGGGTGTGAGTGTTTGGAGTGTGTGTGTATGCA
The DNA here is from genome assembly GCF_018902025.1 of Drosophila willistoni. NCBI lineage: Eukaryota > Metazoa > Arthropoda > Insecta > Diptera > Drosophilidae > Drosophila > Drosophila willistoni. Next base: position 3,778,533 of record NW_025814053.1, on the reverse strand, counting down.
TGTAGCTGTAGATCCTTATTTTCGGTTTTGACACTTTGTAACACCATAAAAAAAGCTATACACACACGATTTTTTTTGGTTTTTTCTGTATATTGAATTATTGATATTTTTCTTCAACTTTATAGTATTGTATATATATACTTGTGTGTGTGTGTGTGATGGTGTTTGGATGTTTTGGTTTCTTGGTTTTTGCGACGGCAATCGACGCGACGAAATATCGTTGTATTATAACGGTGAAACGTTGCGTTTTCTTGAGTTTGCGTTGCGTTGCGTTGCGATCGCCGGAAACGCTAACGATATTCGGTGAGACTGACGAGAGAGACGACAGAGAGACACGCACAAACAACAATCCGAGCGGCACGAATGTTAGTTTGGAACTGATTTTCGTGACACCTTCGAACGGCCAAAAGCAACGGCTAACGAACACAGCAGAGCAGAGCCAGCCGTAGCCAAAAACGTATATGTGGATGAGCGACGTGCGGTAAACGAAAAAAGTCGTTCGACCAGTCCCAGTCCCAGTTCCACCACAAAACGACGACGACAAACCCGAACCGGTCGTCGGCATCACAAATGCACTTCCGTGTGGGTGCGAGCAGGATGGGTAGATTTTTAGCAATGGCTGCCGCTGCCTCTATCATCGCAGATGCCTGCAAAAGAGCGAGATGGCTGCAATGTAGCTTGTGCAAAAGTAGCTGTGTATATAGTGGGATACATATACACAGCCAAGCATAAAATGTACTAGCTATCTTTCTCTAACTTCTCTCATAGTCCACTGTGTGTTAGAGGGAGTGAAGTATATAGCACATGATTGCTGTATTTACTTATGTGTTGTTGCTGCCTTACGGTGCGTATATGCGTCTCTTTGTGAGTATGTGTGTGGGTGTGTGTGTGTGAGTGTGAGTGTGTGTGTTTGATTGAAAGTGTGTGCCGTCTGTAACCACACCCCCGGAGTCGGTTCAACAACTTTTAGCCATATCTTTCTATATAAATTTTCTTTGCCAGCAATGAAATTTTAATGAAAATGCCAGCAACCCAAATATACGAAAAGAAAAAAAAAGGGAGAGAAGAAAGCAACAAAAAGAAAAACAATAAAAAAAAACGCCAGAAAAAGTATCCAAACGAACGACAGCAAAATAAACGAACGAAGAAAAACTAAAACAAGGCAAAAATTTCCAAACCGAAGGTTTCTTTACCAACAAAAATTGTCATGCACAACAAACAAGGAGTGTGTTGTGTGTGTGTGTATGCCGCCCATTTTCATGCTCCCTCCTAACATCCCACCCATCCATCCATTGTCACCTCCACTTGCCCAACAGAGTGGGCGATGGACGCATCCTAGATACATATATGCACATTCAGATTGAGTTGCCCCACGAAGGCAAAATCATTCACTCTACACGCTGAAAGCGAAAGCGCCACACAGAAAAAGGGAGACAAAATTTCACAGCTG